>NW_027137593.1:0-299745 GCF_001692895.1 Cenococcum geophilum 1.58 | reverse complement strand
AANTNNANNNTAAANNANNNNATCTTNANAACTANNATATANNTTACTCNTANATTNNTATANNGTAATANAGTAGTATATAAAAGCTTAATTATAAATTTTTAGAATTTATTATTAAGCAATTATTAAAATACTACTTAATAGTTTTAATAAGAAATAAAATAAGTAACTTACTTATAAAGTATATTATAATAATATATTAAATATATTTAATAGTTACTAAAAAAACTTACTTATATATATATATAAAATATATATAAAATATAAGTATATAATAAAGTTATTAGCAATAATAATAGATCTAGTTTATATTAAAATACTATATTTTTAAGCCTAAATTTAACATAAATATATTACTAAATTTTAAAAATTTTTATTATAAAATTATAGTTTTAATAGTTAATAAGTTATATTTAAATTTTTATAGAATTTTATTAGGAGGTTATTAAGTTATAAATAGTATAAAAAGTAGGAAACCCTATATAAAAGGTAATACTATATAAAAGGTAGCTTAAATTTCTACTTATTTAAATATTTTAGTATAATTATAAGATTCTCTAGGCCTTAGTAATTCCAATAAATCTAATATGGCCTTAATTGGAGCTATATTGGTGGAGATAAAAGTAATTGAAATTTTATGCGAGCGATCGTTACGCGAGGGCGATCGTTACGCGCTTAATCACGGTAACGGTTGAAGACTGCAAAGGAATTCCCTGGCAAGCCATAAACAACTTATTATCTGTATAGATCTCTGCAATTATGGCCACCTCCTTGCTGTATCTAGGTCCTTGCCTAGGTCCTTGCTCCGTACTAGTCACGGCCGGTTCAGGTGGTGTATGTATGTATAGCTGCTGCGGTCGCTGCGGAGGTTCCTGCGGAGGTTGTTGCGGAGGTTGCTGCGGAGATTGCTGCGGCTCACGAGAGCTCTGCAAAATGCCTCATACTTAATTGCAAAATATTATTCGACCACCAAATATACACTTATTAAGTGGATCTTTTGGCGACGTCATGTAGGCATAGTTAGCGTAATTTAAGGTTATTCTAGAACCCATGCGATAACTATTTACCAATTAAATCTGGAAACGAAGAAAAATAAAGGCATAAAATGTATATATTTCGAAGAACTTCACGACTCGTAGTATGCGTGTGGGCGTTGGCGAGCCTCTACCTACTGTACCACCTAGCAATTGGCCTAACCTTCAAAGATCTTTTCCGGAATGAGACAAGTAATCCGGAATGAGGTCGATCAAAGCGATACACGACTCATTCTGGAACAAGGACGACTCGTTCCAGAATGAGGCAGAAATGTTCCGGAATATCGTATGTACCGGTATCAGTCGGAACAATTTACCATTAATATAATAACTTGTACCGCAAAACAAGTTAACGGCTTTCTCCTACACCGTATTCTATTTTACTAAAGTAGATACTACGCCGATTTACAGCTGTAGGAATATTTTAGGGAGGATTTTATAGGATGGACTGCCAACACCTGGGCACTTGGCAATATTTATATTATTTAGGATTTTTAAGACTTCCTACGGGAGAATGGAGTGTTTGTACCTATAAACGGGGGTACTATTAGAGACAATATTTAGCAAGTCCTTAACGCAGAAGAAGAGCACGAATGGACTCCACAAGAGATTGAGCACTAAAAGAAGTTTAACTCTCGAGGGAATCCTAATAACGGACAGCCACAAGCAACACTACAGACAACCTTAGGCTATTAAACACCTCAAGTTCCTCAGGCTGCCATATCTCAACCCGTGCCCCAAGCTCCGCAACAAGCTCCGCATCAAGCTCCGCAACAAGCTCCGAAGCAACCTCCACAGCAAGAACCTCCGCAGCAACCACAGCAGCTCCTTTGTGTTGATTTTGCTTAAAAATCGCCCAATTAGGCTTAGCGCAGGGGCTATCGCGAACTTTGAAAATTTTTCATTGATCCTCCCTTACCTACTGCCTCTGCGCACGACTTAATTAGATCCTTAACAATATGTACACCTTTTCTATAAGTTCTGAATATATATTTAACTCTGCTGCCAGCTTAAATCTAACACTAGCAACAGTAATGTCATCCGCGTCCACCTCCGCGCCCACCTCCGCGCCCGCACCTAATGCGGCTCCCTTACCTCCTACCGATGCTTCTACCGCGAGCTTACCTGCTGTGGGTGTAGGTAAGGATGTAACGATTAACGGTGTAGCTATTAAAGGAAATATAGAGCGTTCTTCCTACTGCCATAGAGGAAAGCCTTGTACAAATCGGCCGACGGAGGACTTCTCGGGCGAGCCTCCAGCAAGAGCTCATAGAAGGCTTGATCAACAATAGTAGATAAGGGAGGTAATTAATTAAGCCTACCGGCAAGGCTGCGCAAGCTAAAGGAAAGGAGAACGATAGAGCGAGCAAGATTAACGCAGCTAGGAGAAATCTAAATCGCAATCGCGCCAAACCTAATTAGGCAATCTGTCTATGGCCGGCAGAACGTCGGAGAGCCCGGCTTTTGATAGATCTTAGTAGGTTTAAAGCTTTACGCGATTTGCAAATTTTGGTGTCGGGGAACGCGATCAACCACCCCCTACCTAATTGGTTTCTACTACTTATAGACTATATCTATAACGTGGAAAGGCCTTTAAATATATATACAAATTGCAGCGTAACCTAGTTTAGATAGAATCTAATGGTATTGTAGTAGTTTGGAGGGGTGGTAAAATTTAATCTCTGGAGTAATAGAGAATCTTATTAGAAAATCAAGATCTTATATTTTTATACCAGAGATCGCGACTATGCTCTACTAAATAATAGATTATAATATCTAAGATATATAGCCGCTTATTTTACAGCTAAAATCTAGATATTTACCAAAAAGTTAAAAAAGCTCTATTAAATCTTAATATAGCTTTAAATCTTTTCCGGAATAAGGCAAGCTCTTTTCCGGAATAAGGCAAGCAATCCGGAATGGAGCCGATTAAAGCGATATACGACTCATTCTGGAACAAGGACGACTCGTTCCGGAATGAGGCAGAAATGTTCCGGAATATTGTGTGTACCGGTATCAGTCGGAACATAAATTCGTCCTAATCTTTATTAATAAGTTTCGCGTACGCAGCTACCCCTAGTGGTAAGGAGTCTCTCTAGTTATATGGAATGGCCGTAGCCATGTTTTCGGAGGAAGGGAAGTGTTGTTGGTGTAGGGATTGTCGTTTGGTGTAGGGGTTGTCGTTTAGTGTAGGGGTTATCATTTGGTACGCGTTCGTGACGTGTATTTGCGGTTATAGGGCTTAGGACCAGTTCTGGCCTTAAATCGCGAAGACTCGTAAAGCGTGTTATTCTGCGTAATGGACGCAAGAATCTGTAATCTGGGAAAGGCTTAGGACTAGTTCTGGCCTTTTAGATCCTTAGATTCGTAGAAGAGTTCTATTTAAGGTTTAGGACCAGTTCTGACCTTAAAAGACAGCTTCCCCTAGCACGAGTAGCACTGGTACAGTGGCTTATCTCTTCTTAGTGATACCTAGCTGTTCTGTGGTATAACTGTAAAGTTAACTACTAATCAGTGTTGGTTACACAAGGTGATATCACGTAGCTACGGTTCGTAGATAGTATAATGATTATTATTCTTCTTTTAATGTAGAAAGCAAAGGATCGTAAGGATCGCAGTGCCTAAGTAGGGGGCTGATAAGTTACCATAAGGGTGACTAATCAGAGACAATATAACCTCTATCTATACATTCCGACACTTATAGATTGGAAAGAACCTTAGACTTATTTCTAGTTTTAATTCTATCTTATAGTTCTATACTATATATTTTAACTACTTCTTACTTTCCAGTAACTATAGTTTCTTATTATACTTATAGTATCTCTTTAGTATATAGCCTAATCCTTTTTCTATTTCTTTATAGGTCGCTCCTACTTAGTACTATACTAACTTAGCTTATTATTATATCTTATATTATTAAGTATTCCTAATATTAACCTAACCTATAATCTAATTAATCCTTAGATTATATTCCTATAACTAAGGCATTTCTAATACTGCCTTATTATTCCCTAATAGTAATATATTAAAAGACATCTTAATTTATCTCCCTTTAATAGTTAGCTAAATAGGTTCTATTTTAAGATTAATAATACCTCCTCTATAGGCTATTAAATCTCCTAAAATTATTACTAATAGGTAAAAGTGCTTCTTTTTCCTATATCCCTTAACCCGTCGGGGTCCTACAAGTAGGTGGTCTGTGCGCGAACACCAGACTCAAGACTACGCGTGCTCTATATAGAATTCAACCATTAATTACACCACCACTATGCCTTGTAATCGCGCTAGAATTAATACAGACCTTGTTTAGAAGACTTAGTATAACGTTCTACCAAATAAGATGGCGAAAACACCCCCCCTAAAGCCCTGGCCGCTGCCCCATTTCGAACCTCTCTATATTAATAATTGGGACGACCATAGCTTACTAAACCTCCCCTTAGACGTTGATTAGCATAATCCTTATGAGCTATTTAGCTTATTCTTTATAGAGGATATTATAAATAAGCTTGTGGAGTGGATAAATAAGTATACGGAGCTTTATCCGTCGCATAAGGAAACAGAGTATATACGCCTATGGCAGCCAATATATAAGAAGGAACTATACGTGTACTTTGGTGTGCTTATTTATATAGGTATTACCTTAGAATTATGTATTAAGGATTACTGGAAGGATTTGGATACCTATGGCACGGAGTATATTATTAAAAAGTATATTTTAATCGTCCGATTTTAGCAGCTTGACTATTACTTTTAAGCCTTACCACCATAGCTAAAGGATAATACAGCACCTAAATCTACATTTGATTGAGTTAATGAGCTTGCTAAATATATTCGGCTAACCTATAGAAAGCTTTACACGCCTGGAATATACCTTACCGTTAATAAAACGATTTAACGCTTTATGGGCCGTGCACCTAAAATTATTAATATTCCATCTAAACCTACACTAGAAGGCTTTAAGATATAGATTTTAGCGAATAAGGGTTATATATTGGACTTTATATGGCACGCTAAAGGTAATAAGAAGGGCCTAGTTAATTTAGATGAGTCTTTTATTAATAAAGGCTTTTTAAAGACGCAGGCGGTAGTTCTTAATTTGCTCCTATAAAAAGACACCAAAATAGATAAACGCCTCTACCTACCTGGAAAGCACGTTGTTTGGCTTAATAATCTATTTATAAGCGTTAAGCTTCTTAGACGACTATAAGGCCTTAGTATTAGAGGGGCAGAAACTATTTAAATAACTAAAACATAACGTGAGGAGTAGGGGGACCTTAAAGGCGATATTGAGATAGTTGCAACTATAAAAGAAAAAAAGAAAAAGAAGGTGCCTATTAAGTAAATAAGCTAGAGGCTTATAGAGCTTAAATTGACCTATACGGCTTAAATTCTATAGGGAGAATTATATGGTGAGCTTTTTAAAGACGGCCAGGTGATGGAGTTTGCTTAAAAAGACGCTAATGTGGTGCTTTTTATAAGTACTATTAACGACGGTAAGCTAAACGCCTTTATAATAAGGCTTAAAAGCTAATAACGTTATATATCGCCAGGTTAATAGAAGATTAAGGACTTATAAAAACGACCTACTCTTACCTTTAGCGGCGCTAAATAGACTTGGAAGGTCTTTGGTAATAAGGTATAAAAGTAGTTGCTTATTCCTACCTTTATTTTCTACTATAATCACTATATATATGGTGTAGATATTGCGGATTAATTATAATAGTATTTTATAACGTAGAGGATCTATAGGCAGACTTAGAAGCCTCTATTACACTTCCTGCTTAATATAGTAATTAGAAATTGCTTCCTACTATCTTTCTACCGTCCTACTAATTATTGTAAGGGCCGTTATAACGGCCATAAGTAGTTTTAAATTAATCTACGCAACGCCTTATTTAAACGCTCGATTTGGAAGCAAAAGGCTCTTATATATAAATATGAACACCTTTCTTAACGCTCTATAGACGATATTATATGGGTTCCTACGCAGCTGTATAAGCTAATTAAGATATCTTATAAACCTATTCACTGCTTAGCTTGCGCAACGGCTAGTAGATATACTTAGGTAGAGCATATAGGATGTTAAAAAGCTCTATTAGAGCTTTTACCAAATACTATAAGGAAGCCTCGCGATAGTAAGGAATGGAATAGGCGCAGGCGTCTTCTAAGGACGCTTTTTGGCTGTAGTATCTGTAAAATACCGTTCTGTAGGAACGACGACTGCTAGAGGCCTTATATTAAGCGACTTAACTCCAAAGAATAAACTTATATATCAATTTTGTATGAGAATTAAGTAATATCACTAACTTCGTATTCCTGAGCACGGGTCTTAATTCTATTGATTTGATTGGCTGGCCCTTATCGATAACCGTAGGACCCAAATCGACGGGTTAAGGGATAGTAACCCTATCCTTTTAACTGCTGCTAGTAATATATGGTTCTTTATTACTCTACTCTCTATTAGTGCTTTAAACTATTAATCTTACTACTTAACTTATAAATTTAGGTATTATTCTTAAATTTCTTTAAGGGTCTAAGGCTCTATTACTAGTTCCCTTTAGTTTTATAGGCCTCTACTTTTCCTAATTATTGGCTGCTTAATCCTATTTATACTTAGTCTACTTTTAGCCAATACTTAATTCGCTTTTTGTCTTTAATATACTATAAATATATATTCTCTAAGCATTCCCACCACTATTATCTATCTAGACATTTTTCCGTAAGGAATCTTCCTAGCTAAAGTATTAAGTCCCCTAGGCTTTATACTTCTACTAGGTACTAACTATATATATACTTAACGTTTTTATACTTCGCCTTATCTAGTACCTAATATATCCTTACTAAGTACTTCCGGTTTTTATCTTTAGGTGCTCTATATATATTATATATATTATCCACGTATATAATCTACGCCAACGTATAATATACTTAGTATTTTAGGTTAACTCTTAGCTTATTTTTATCCTTAAGTTTAAACCTTTTTTATATTAATCTAAGCGTTATAATTTTATTTATAGGTACTAAGATTTACCTCTTACTTTTTTAGTCCTCTAATTACTCTTTTAGATCTTTTAACATTATAATTAAGGCTCCTTTAATATAACTTATAGCCTTTTCTATAATTAAGTGGTCTTAGACAACTTTTTTATTTAGCTATATACAGAAATCTTCCTACTTATCATTATATCGTTATTTATACCACTTTTAGTATAACCCTTTAAGCGTATACGGCTTATCCATAAGGAAGTATTTTCTTATTACTACGTTATAACAGCCCTTTATATATTATTCTTTAAACCTAGTTAGAATCCCTAGATTCTCTTCTTATTCCAGTTTAGTAAGCTACTTAGCTCTTAGTATACCTACTTTAGGCCTATTAGTAATTCTTTATATAGGTACTCTATCCCTTATATAACCTTATATACTAGACCTCTTCTCTAGTTTCTAATCTTGCTATAAGGTAATTCTTACTCTAAATTCCTTTATAGTTTCTTTCTTTTCGCGTCTTATAAGTAGATCCTTAAAGTCTTCCTACTTCTTAATCTCGTTAATAGTCCTTATTTATATCTTAAAATCTTAGTTCTATAGAATCCTTAATCCTAAGCTTGCTTCTATTTTAAGCTTTACTCCTACCTTAGTCTAACTAGGCTTAGATGTTCTTATTTTATCTTAAAAGTCTTAAATCTTATTTATCTTATCTTAAGAATCTTATACTTATAGAAAACTCTATCCTAAGCTTATTTATATATCTTTAAACTAAGCTATTACCCTACTCTATTAGTTTCTATCTATTATAGGTCCTAGGGTATACCTTATCTCATCTTAAGAATCTTAGTTATCTTTTATCTCGTCTTAAAAATCTTAAGCCTTTAGCCTTTTGCCTTTATTAAGTGCCAAAGTAGTTTACTACCCTACTTCTCTTACGTCTTATAAAGCGATAAATATTATATCTAATAGGGTCTTAATCCCTACTAATGTTCCCTATTCTATAGTGGAATTATCCTTTACCTCTTATATAATATCTCTAAGGTCTATATACTCCTAGTAAGCTGCCTTTATTACCTTATTATTACTAAATATTTTACCTATATTAAAATTATCGTCCTTAATATCCGATCTGCAAACTAGTTTATTAGTTCCTCTATATTTTAAAAATTTTAGCTTCTATAGCTAATAGCTTACGCCGTACTTAGCATCTTTATAAATTTGGTATACGTTATTATAATAAAACGTAAAACTTCTAATTAAACATTCTTTTATTCCTTATAGTATACTATTATCTCTCTATATATATATGTCTTTTACTAGTCTAATTCCCTTTATTATATAGTAACTCTAACTATCTTTATAATCCCTTATAAAGTAACCTTATTTTCTATAATTTATATAAGCTCCGTCTTTAAACTACTAACTTTACTATAGAGTCCGCCTAAATGTCTTCTGCTGCTAAAATCCCTAGTTTAGCCTTTTCTCCTTAGTCCTATAATTACTAGATCCTTAATCTTTAGGTTTTTATAGTTTCTTACTCTATCTTTTATAGGCTTCTTTAGTACTACTTAGGTCTATTAGCTCTGCGCTATACTATATTTTCTAAATTAGCTTTAGTTATTATATACTCTACGCCTTATATAACTATAGAACTTTATCTTAGCCTCTCTTAGCCTGTTCCCTTTAGTAAATCTAATTATTAATCTTAATTACTTAATCTATTAACTCCCTTAGGGTATTTATATCTTCTATTAGGATAATTACGTCCTAGACTTTAGCCTTAAGTCCCTACTTATACTATGCTATAAGCGCCTTATTATTCCACTTAACTTATATAGCTAGCGTTTAGAACTATATTATATACTTAATTGCTAAGGTTTATTGTGTAATATCTTAAAGTTTTCTTTCCGCCGTAGTTACTGCCTCTAGGTCTCTAAATATTTATATAAGTCGCTCCGTAAACCCTTCTTAGCTTAAGAATATAAACTACACCTCCTAATTAGTGGTTATTATTCCATTTACTTATATTTCTATAAAGTAAAGCTTAAACCACTTAAGTACTCTTCCTAATAAAAATAGTCCCGTATATACTATTCGATCTATAGGTATTAGTAGCTTTACCCCTTTTTATATAACTTTAAAATGCATTTGCGTAAGAAATCCTTTAAGTTTTAATCTTTCTTCTAAGTATCTTTTAATTAATAGTAACTTAATCTTTACTGCTCCTATTTTATTAACCCTTTCTTCTAATACTACATTATTCGTTATTAATTAGTTAACTATCTCTTATAATTATCTAACCGTTATAGGTTGCTGTAAGTTAGTATTTACTATATTAGTGTCGCCTCCTAACCTTAAAGTAGTTACCGCCGTTAATGGCGTTATAGTAGCTGCTTTTAGTGGCATGTTATTTAACTTTCTATATTTAATACTGTAACTAGGTAGTAATTATATAACGGAACCTTATAGTAAGTACTATAATAGGCTTATTATTAGGCTAGGTATATAGGTAATATAAATTAAAGTTAATAACGTAATAATAACTAGTGGAGTGGTTGCCTAATGGATTAACTCTAATTATATTCTAAGAATTACTATAAGGAAGGAACTATCTAGGTAGGGACTAAGGGTCCTTAAATACACAACCGTACTCCTATAAAATCCTTCTTATATATAATATACATATACTCTATCTACTTTATTACAGATCTTGTAGATTATACAGATTATATAGATTACCCCACGTGACCTTAGTTACTATTCCTCGTTATATAGTTCTACTAGCTCCATTCTAGACCGTGCTTTAATTAACTAACTAGCTCCTTCTAACTCTCTCCCAAGTAGTCGTAATATTATACTTAAAGCGTCTGTAACATTTAGATCCCTAAATATTTAGGTTAGGTATTCCGTAAACCTATTCTAACTAGCAAATATATATTATACTTCTTAATTACTAGTTGCTATACCGTTTTTCTATACTTCTATAAGGTAGGGTTTAAACCACTTAAATGCTCTTTCTATTAGGAATAATCCTGCGTACGCCACCTAATCTATAGGTGTTACTAACTTTACCCCTTCTTATATGACCTTAAAGTGCATTTGCGTAAGAAATTCTTTAAGCTTTAATTTTTCTCCTAAGAATTGTTTAATAGATAGTAGCTTAATCTTTACTACTCCAATCCCATTAATTCTTTCCTTAAGTATTTAGTTATTGTCTGTTAATTAATTAACTATTTCCTATAACTGTCTTACTATAACTAGTTATAAGTTAGTGTTTACTATACTGGTGTCATTACCTAATCTTAATATAGTTACTACCGTTAATAGCGTTATAACTACTACTTTTGGTGGTATATTGCTTAACTTCCTTTATTATAACCTTAGTAGTAAATATATAACGAAGCCTTATAGGAGATACTACGGTAGACTTATTAATAGGCTAGGTATATAGGTTAAGAAATAGTTAACAATAATAATATAACTAGTAGAGTGGTTACCTAATAGATTAACTCTAATTATATTTTAAGATTTATTATAAAGAAGAGAACTATCTAAGTAGGGACTGTAGTCCTTTAAATATATAATACTACGCCTAAGAAATATACTAAGTACGTCGGTACTTTAGTACGTTAGTACGCCGCGTTCCTATATTCCTATGTTCCTACGTTCTAAACTTGTAACGTAACTAGCCACGTAACTCGGCTACCCTTTATCCTATAGCTTAATCAGTTCTAGCGCCTCCTATACTATCTTAACTAACCCATTTATATCTTTTCTTAGTAGTCGTACTACTGCCGATATAAGGTCCGTAACATTATTGGCCTAAAAATGCGAAAATACTACTCCCTTTACTTATATATATGCCTCTACCTAGGCACTTTAGCCACTTTAAAGTTAGGGAGACGCTAAAAGCACGTATAATCTGTTAGTAGAGGCTATAAACTTACTACCTTATATTTATAATAGATCTATAAACTATTAGGACTAATAGTATATTATCTTACACTTTTCTAGACTGGCTATAACCGCCTACTTTTTTGCTTTTTAAATAGGAAAGGGACCCTAAGCGGCCTTAGAGGTACTAAAGCGAGAATATAAAGTTATCTTAAACCTTTTTATAGATGATTAAAGCGATACCTTTAAACTAAAGGCTGATTATTTCTAGCTATATACGCAATATAAAAGCCTTTATTTAGAAGTAAATAAGCCTACCTAAAATATTGTAGATAACTATACGTGGAGAACTACTTTAATAAGCTGGAGAAAAGCAATTATAAAGCTTAAGAAGTGCGTATAAGATATCTAGTAACTTTTTAGATTTAGCCAATTGTAAGGCATATTGCTAAGGTATACGGTAGGGAGTAGGTAAGCCGAGCATGAGTTATAAGGAGAGTTGGTAGAAGAGGACGATATAGTAATAAAGGTAGGTAATAGCCTAGTACAAAGACGAACCGATAAGGAGAATATGAGGGCTATAAGCCTAAGGGAGCTTATAAGGAGGTGCTAAGGCCTAGCTAAAGGCTAGCCTTGGCAGCCGCTAAAAGATCCCTTATACTAATTTATAAAGGCCTTACCGCTAGGTAGATATAGCACTATTCTATAAAAGGCAGTATTATAGTTATAAATATTACTAACCTTAGAAGCGATGCTATTATTATTATTACTAACGCGTTTAAGGTCCTTATTCTTTTTAAATTAAGCGTATATAAAGCTAAGGACTAGATTAATTAGGACCTTACTATAACTTTATTAAATAACTACGGCTGCAAAAATCAAGCCTACCTTTAATTCTTGTCGTGGCTATAGCGTGGGTATATAAGGCCTATATTAGACAAGCTTTATTATTACGTATAGCCTTTTATAGAAGATCTACTAAGGGTTTAATAGATTGGAACTAGCCTTACTAGTTTTTCCCTTTTTATTCTACTAGTAATATCTCTACTAAACTAACGGAACGTATATATTACTAGGCTATTTTGTCCTATACACCAATAATTAAAGCCCTTTAATATTCTTAAGAATGTGCTAAAACTACTATCCTATCTCGCCGCGATCCTTAAAGAGTAGCTATTATAACTATACCTAAAACCCCTAGTGTAAGTAATCTTCTAGAGATAAGAGCAGAGAGATTTAAGGTTATAGCAGCTATAGGCCCTTTTGTTTCTATAGAGACTCTAAAGTACCTAAATATTATAAATGCTATAGCCTAACTATAGAAGTGTGATATTGCCTACTTTTCCTACTATAGGGTATTAAATCCAGCTAACCCTTCTAAAAGTGGCCTAATACTATAGATGGCTGGGACAGCCACTAAAGAGCTAAGGTAGAACGTACTTAGCATTTACGAGGTATCTTAGGCCCGTTTCTTGTGGGCGGAGATTATATACCTTTCTACCTACTTTACCGCGCAGAACTAAGCGACAGGGCTTTTAGATAGAGTACTTTATATTATTAGTAAGTTTTAGGTCGCTAGATTTAGATATATAGTTAGGTGTTTATAGCCGTCTAATAATAAGATGTGTTTAGATATTGCGAAGTTATTCTACTCCAAACTTAGTTTAGGTAAAACTATAAGGTATAATAATAGAGCTACTGCATTAGTATTATATAAGGCCGTTATAAAGATTTAGGAAAAAAATTAATACTGTAAGCGGCCGCTGCGTTAGGCGCAGGACGTATATTTTAGGGTACAATCTTAAGAAGAGATTATTAGTGCTAAGGATAGACTCTTAAGTGCCTAGTTTATAGATAAAAAGAGGGTAAAAAGGCTAGCGTATAGACTAAAGAAGTTATAATATACTCGTATTGTGTATATAGCTATATACTAGTACCTAAGTATTTATTTTAAGGCGTAATAGCGGCCTAAAGAGAGACGGAACAAGTAAGGTACTTAGTTAGATATAATATATACTTTAGCTATATAACGCTAACGTCCTACCTAGACTAGCCCGGCGTATATTTAGTCTAAACTTATCTAGTATAAGTTACGCTTTTACTACTACTAGTAGTAAGGGTAGCTAACCTACTCTAGCTATATTCTTATAGGCCGCTTAAAGATAGTAGGTGGGAATATAGTTTTATAACGTATATAAAAGCTTACTATTAGCGCTCTTTAAATACGTATATTTTAGATCTAATGCTTTACTAGATATATAAAGTAGAAAGTTTATAGTAGCACTTAAAGGGGAAGCCGGTCTCGCTAGTAACTATACTTTAAAGCTAACTGCTTGCACCGTCTAATTACTTATCTAACTATTTTCTATAACTTAGATAAACCGCCTTACTTTTAGAACTACAATTACCTTAGCCGTATAATTACCTTAGTTATATAATTACCTAGCTCGCAAAATCTCCTAGCTCCTACGATTTCCTAGCTCGTAAGATTTTAGAGCTTGCATAACCCCTAAACTTATATAACCCCTAAACTTATATAATTACCTAGTTTATATAACCCTTCTAGCTCGAACTAAAGCGGAGAATACTTATTTATACTAGTGCGCAATTAATATTACAGTCCTAGTTATATAAGCTAAGTTAAAGGCTATATAGTTTAGCCTAATATCTATTTACGCCTAATACGCAATTAGTAAGAAGTAAATATTAGGAAAATACTAGAACTAGAAAAAAAGAAATATATAAGTCCTAGATCTAGAAATATTAAAGAAGTTCCTATATATAGACCCCTATAAACTTTATAACGACTTAAAGCCCCCTTATATATACTTGGAGAAGTTTCTACATAAATAGCCCTATAAGCGTAGCTATAAGTCTAAGTCCCCTCGCGTAACCTAACTACCTTACCCTACTATACTAGAAAAGACGAATAACCGCTATATATAATGAGCAGAGAAATGATTTAACTAAAGAGAAAACACTACAGAATAACGTATTTATATTCTTAAGGTATAAATCTATAAGTACCTTAGTCGTAAACATGACTAATAGTCGCTATAGTAGTATGGGTTCCAAGTCCTTAAGAAATTTAAAAAAAAATCCTAGGTCGTTAGCATGGATTTGCCTTCTATTATCGCTTTTAAGGTAGTAAATAAGTTTATCTAAGGAAAGGCCCAGATCCTTATAAATACTTTATAGCTTGCTATAAGTTAAGCAGGTAGAGGCTATAGTGGAAATAGTAAAATATTATTTTATTTCGCGATAGGCTAAGCAAAGAGAGGCTAAGGTGGGTATAGTAGGATATAAAAGTTTTCCTTTTACGCTTTTATTAGAACTCTTCTTTATATTTATATTCTACACTTATAGATTTAAGGCTAAAGAGTTAAGGGCACCGTATTCGATCGTCGCCTATATTTAGTTAATAGCGCTAGCCTTGTTATCGATTAATATCTCTTTATTAATATCCGAGTCGTACCCATTAACCACTCTGGCACTGTGTCTTTGCAGATAAGATAAGAATAAAGGATTTCATTATATATTGTAAACACATTTACCCCTGCACAGATTTTAACTTGTCAAGTGGCCCTCTTACCTAGGCCACGGTCATTTATGTGCGGAGAGTTCCGAATAAGCTGCGTAAGTACTCCACACTTACTCCGTATCATAATAGGAAATATTTTGATTGGATCTATCATCTATATATGCCTCATATGGTACATAGCCCTCATTGCCCATCATATCCACTCATACAACCACCCATACAACCACCTGCTTTAGAAGTACATATATAGCATGTCGTACTGCATATCCATGCATATGCCAAACTTAATTTAATATATGATCGCGGGATCCACACCGATTCAATATCCAAGCCAGCTCATGCAAAAATCTATTTTCCATCCTGACAAATCAGCTCAGCCTTTCGTAACTTTGCACTTCTCGGACTGGCATCTTTAGGGACCTCAGCGTCGTCATAACTTATCTCTGACTGCTTGCGTTTTTCCTGCGGTGCGCTCTGCTTTTGCTTCTTTGGCGGCGGACTCATCCCAGGTGGAGGGGTCAATCTGCCCTCACGATTTTCCGGACTTCCCTCGCTTTCACTGTCATCATGTTCGTCCCGCTTGCGTTTCCTTGCGCCCTCGAGCAGCTGACTTTGGCGCCGTCGACGAAGCGCACTCTTCTTCAGTCTCCTGTCCACCTCCTCTGATATATCTTCGAACTCGATCGCCGGGGGATTGTAATCGTTTGTAGGTGTCAGGTGCTCGAATGGGACGTAGCGATCCGGCCCGGATAGCCGCCTATGCCGCGAGTCCTCTGTTTTCGCCTTTTTATGTGGGCTGAATTTAGATGTTTCTGAGGGTCCTTCAGAAGCCCGCCTCTTGGTGGGCTGATGGCTATCCGTCTGGCCGTTCGGAGTTTTTTTGCACAGCCTTATGAACATAGGGCGCTCGCAAAGCAGTTGGTTATTGAGCTCCGAAATAGCACTCTGGGCATGTGCTGCTGTTGTCATAGTGACGAAACCGTAACGCCCTGGCTGACCATCTTCAAGGTTTCTTGGTATTTTGGTGGATTCTCTGTTGGTTCGTCGTTAGAGTTGAGCCTTACGGCCCCTCAAAGAACGCCGTGCAAGGGTCGGGTCTGTGGAATTTGGTGAATGCTTACGGCGTTACTCACACTTTGGTTGGTCCGAAGAAAGCCTTCAGGTCCTTGTCTGATGTCGTTAGTGAAAGATTCCCCACGAATAACTGTCTTCCATCAGCCATAGCCGCTCTTGTCGCTTTGTCGATATCAGGATAGCCATCCTCTGCTTCTTCAGAGGATTCACGCCTAATCTTTGTATCCAAACGATCAGCAACTGGTGGTGTTTCGGCGGAGGGCCGTGGACTCGGCATAGCGAATGTCGGAAAAGGTGTTTTTCGAGAATCCGCGTCCGATGGCCGAGTTGCTGTTAATGTATCCGAAGATTCCCCATAGGCTCTATCATTATGTCCACTGAAATGGTCGACCTATGCAACAGTCAATATCACCTTAAAGAATAAAGGCTAATGATAAAATGCAAGACGCCTGCTTAGGAGCCACACGTGGATTCCATCATTAAAGTAACTCCGCTATGTAAACTCATTCTAAAACATAAAGGATCCCTCGAACAATCATCGTTGCAAAACATAAAGGAGAAAGTCTGCTGACCCACCAATAAGTTCCGCACCCTCTCCATATTAGCCCTTATTTCACTGGTCTGGCTCCTCAATGCCCGAATCTCCTTCACAATCTCCGGCATACCCAGCATCGCCACATTCGCCCCCTCAATTGCTTGGTTGAGGAAGAGGCATTGGGCATCTAGGTTGAGGATATGATCCTCAAAGTTCTGCGTTACGTCAGCATTACTAAAACTTCATGGCGCAATTGAGAAGTAAGTCGTACTGAAAGTAGATACGTAGACATTTTGGCGAGGCGTGTGGCTATAAAGTATTAGGCTAGTAAGAGAGAGGAAGACAACATGGTTGGTTGAATTGTAGCTTCGTAGTTGACGGGTTCGAGCGGAGAAACTCGGCCCGTAGCTAGCGCGGGGGATCTGCGGTGGCGCAAACCCTAAATCTAGATATGGTTTGCCCCGCCTTTTCTGACATATGTCAGGGCCTCCACCATCGATTGGATGTCTGCTACGGAAGTAGGAATCTTAGGCATTGTTTTCATTTCGCGTGTATTTGAGGAGCCACAACGCTCATTTAACCTACTCGAAGTGGCTGTAAAGATTAGCACTATGTTTCGTTGCTCATATCATAAAGAATCATCGTGGTAGCACTCTCCCAGGTCGTTTTATCGCATCCATCACACCCCATTTAGCTTCTTCACGCCCGCAGTAACTCTATCCAAAACATCTTCTAAAATCATCAAATCCATCATGCCGGCTTTCACGCTCTCTTCGCCTTCAGCCTCCCATAGTTGCCCACCTTCCGCCAAAGCCTCCTTGAACTTCCCAGCAGCTTGCCGTAGGGGATGCAAGTATGACCCTCCGATGTCACTTCCCTCGTGCAATCCAGGGATGTCAAGAACTTGGTGCAAGAACTTCGCGGTTAGAAGGAGGTAGTAGAAGTTTAGAGCAGCAAGATAGAAGCTCAGCTCCATACGAAATTGCGCCCATGCTTCTGGAAGTCCGCCAGGCGCGACGATCGCATGGGTCAGATCTGGGAAGAGAAATGGCGAGACAGTGGCAAGAGCGGCAGGAGTAGTGAAGATAGACGGTTCCTCTTCTGGAGGAGAATGTGGTAGAGATGTCGTTGCATCTGTTGGGTGTGGAGCTTGTGAGATGGCCGATGGCATATTGGCCTCGAGTGTTTCACCTTTTAGCCAGCCAACAGCGCTAGCCTTAAGATTTTCGTAAGGACAGTGTTCAAGAGTGTCGCGGATGAAAGAGAGCCGCACAACATCCGAAGGGTGCGAGCGGAGAATAGTTGAGGTTAGGTAGTGAGCATGGTAACGGAGAGTAGGCGATGGAGTATTGGCGGAGATAAGAGAAGTGGCTTGAAGATATTTTGCAAATTGTTCGTCATCCAAAGGCTCGCCTATCTGATTTTTCTCTAATGCAAGAAGGCCGAGGCAAAGAATCGCGTCAAGCAGGGATTCTGATTCGGTGCCAATGCTTGAAGGACTATCGTTCCCAACAAAGTTGTGAAGGATGGCTGCATGTTCCGGAAAAACTGATACTTTAACATCTGCGCCTGTAGATTCGTATAATATCTCTGATATTTTCCTTGCTGCAAAAAGGAACAACGATCCGGTTTTGGACAGTGGGATGTCATCTGCGGAGGCCGGTGGATCGCTTTCCTCATCGCGTTCTCCAACCTCCTCCATGCGAGAATCGATAATGGTTTGATACAGATCCTCTGAACTCACACCCAAATCCTGAGCAATAGCTACGAGTTGGCCTACAATGGACGACCGTGCCTGCAGATCCTCCTCTTTTGCGAACCTATCCACATACGTAGTTTTACCGGGAACAATCCTAGCCGGCTGTAGCTTTTCCATTAATCTGCTAGACCAAGCAAGGCCGGGCACATCTTCAGCAGATGTCAACGAGAGCATATAATCCTCTAGAATATGCGTAATAAATGATTGCAAAAGGCGCCTGTTCAAAGTAACCTCCTCTTCCGAAAGTGGCTCGTTTTGTGCTTCAGGATCAGGCTCCGGCTGTTCCGAAGAAACTTTTAATAGGTTTCCGCTACTTACTCTAGGTGGAAGGTGAGGTCTCTTGGTACCAGAAAGTATCTTAGCAAATTGTACAGCGGCCATTGTAAATGCATCAACATGTGTTTCAGCTTTGGAATACCCTGCTAAGACAGCTTGAAGACTGGTGGAGAGGAATCGGCTAGGATACTTTGTTTTGACTCGTTGATGAAGGGTCGCCAGCATGAAAAGCAGCATCTCGAACTGGAGGTATGGTAGAGAAAAATTGGCTCGATTCTTAGTAGCGTCGCTAGCACTCGATTCCCCAGCCTCTGCAGCCAGTTCCCTAATAGCAGATTCTCGTAGCGCTTCTGAAAGAGCCTCTTCCTCTTCTACTTCTGAGCTCACTGCTGGCTCGTTAAATTCTAGCAGTCGCAACGCTTCAGTGACTTTAAGAATGACCTCACGGGGATTTCCCCGGACAGCAATATCCTGGAGGCATTGCTGCGAATCGGGCAAAAGCGGTAGTAGGAGGTGCACAAGGTCCCAGCCGATGTTTACCGTAAGCTTTGTATCTTGTAAGACTTGATGTAGGGTTGGAAGGATATCCGCTGTGAGATTGTATTCGATAATTGTCAGATAGGTGATGTAGTCTGTGGCAGGTGGCATAGCTGCCAAAAGCGGATTCTGTTTCTCATCTTCCATTCTTGCAGGATAAGGAGATATCTAAGGACACTCTAGAGGGAAGTATTTTGGTAGCTAGTCAGAAGTGTTTGTCAAGTGCTATTTCTGTGTAGATTGCTAGTTCTTTGGCGTGCGTCATGCCTGGTCACAGCGCACCTTGGCAAGAATTCATTGGGAGCGAGTATCACGTGGGGAGCCGAAAGTGGGATGCAGTTCTGATAAGGACCGTGACAGTGAGCAGGACCAATAATAGCTTCTATGTCCAGGATTTCTTTGTCTCATATCCACGTGAGATACTGAAAGAATGCATAGTACAACTATAATACACGGAAAGTAGAAGACTAGAAACCGCTAAATGCGACAAGAAATCGATCCCAAATATGAAATCGAGATCGTTCTGTTCAATCCCCCTTTCGTAATGCCATTTATGAAGTAGGCGCACCATCAGGGCTGTTGGCATTGACGCTATACATACACCGTCATACCTCAAAATGCTCGTAGAAATGCACCTGTGAGATATCTATCTATATGGACTCTGAGACTTGCTTTGACTCTTGGCGCTGACCTGATCGTCTGCTAGATAATTTCCTAAAATGGACCCGCCGTCTTCGCGTGATGGTGAGCTGACGAGGCTGTATGGGCAGTCGCGGGGCCTGATGTTTTTCGGCAGAGTTTTTTGGGGAGCCCAGCGCCGTATTCTTCCGCAGCCACCGTTTCTTCCGCCTTGCCCTTCTCATGTTTCTATGCTGACGTTGACTCAACTCCCTCGGCTGTTCTTTCTGGTTATCAAACTCAATATAGCCTGGTGAATTTGTGCTATAGCGGAGGTACCTAGCCTCTGGAGATTCTATCGAGCTCGGTTTTCGGACAGCGAACTCGATCCAGCCGGTTTCCGTCTGGTAACGAATATGTGCTGGAGCCAAAGGTAACATCGAGAGGAGTAATTTTGGAGGAAGTGACTCGTATCCAGATAGGAATCGATGCCAAAAAAACAACCGTATCCATCGCCTAACGATCAAATGATCACGCCTTTTTATCAATACGAGGTACTCATATTTCCGTTCAAACTGCTCCACGCTACCCGTCAGGAGACCTCTTTTGGCGAGTTCTTTTGCTCGCGCAAGGCTAGAGGCAGCTCTACGTACTTCTCTGAGAGTGTCAAGCAATAGCGCCGAGCCCTCTCTGATCTTTTCAATCATTCGGTTATTAACTTCAGGGTACCGAGAAGGCACACGGGCGTAATGTCTGATCAGTCGGTTATACATAGGGATCGTAGGTCTGATGTTGTAGGGCGGTGAAACCATGATGTTCCATAACTGTTCCGGGCTGTCCGTAACTAGCTTTCCCAATTTTGCAGACAGCTCCATTTTTTTCCCGGAGCGGCTTTTGGAAAGGACAAAAGTCCATTCGAGTAGTAGCGCCCAGACTGTTCCTGGTATTTTAAGATCGTAATTTCGCGCAACGAAGTCTACCAACTTCATGGCAGTCGGAATATCATTGTTCATCCCAAAGACCCTGGCTAAGGTATGGAGAAGGCCCACGCTGGGACTGAGAGTAGAAGAGGACGTCTGGGACGTTGCTGCAGAGAGGCCGGTTGGACGACCTTTCTGGATGGCTACAATATCAATGTTCCAGACTTTTCTTAGAATGTTATGCACGCTCTTAATATCCCCCTCCCGTCCGTATGCCTCTATCAACAGGGTGAATGTTTCTTCTGTTGGAAGACAGTCCCGGTAGAGCATTTCGCGGAACCAGCTGTTCATAACATCCTTGATGCCGCCAGATCCGACTTTATATCCGGTATAGTCCCAGTTCCGCCCGTGTGATAGTCCGGTGTACGGTCGACCCCTGGATTCCATCGCACGCCACTTGAGATTCCACTTAGAGATTCGTAGACCCTGACGAGCTTCAGGTCTGTGATGCTTGTTCCAAACAATAGCAGACAGCAAATAGTTGTAGCACTCAGTGTCAGGTGCTATTTTGTCAGTTTGCATCTCCTTCCAGACAGTGGTTGCCACTTCTGCATTTCCAACAGCGCTTGCACACTTCAGCAGTTGTTTATAATCTATCAAGCCTAACTTCATTCCCGATGATTTTCTTGTGAGCACAAGTCTTTGAATGGTTCCAGTGAATTCATCATGAATCTCTTGTATTGGTGGTACCTCAAGGCGGGAGGCCATCGCAGTGCTAATATCTTCGTGAACATCACGAAGGGCAACCACAAAGTATTGGGGATCGAGAAGCACAAGAACCTCACTAAACGTGGTTGCAGGTATAGACCGAATATAATCGGAATCATTAGAAGCTTGTATGGTAGCTCGAATGAGAAGGTCACGGTCTTTCCAGCGTAGGGCTTTTGGAATATCGATTCGGTAATCGGCTTCTAGACGAGAATTTTGAGATATAGTAGAATATGGGAGAGATTCATTAGTCGAAGGAGAGGATTGGTTGCCGGAATCTTGGACTTTGTCCAGCCGTCGTTTATGTGGCTCTAGTTGCGAGTAGTCTGTCGTGTAGCCTTCACGTACAGCAGCTCCGTATAGTTTTAATCTCGGTATCTCCCTTCCCGAAATTTCCTCTCTAACCGAACCTTTATAAATTCGATGGCGGGGATCAAGCGCGACAGCGCGCCGGCGCTGTTGAGCCCCTTTCAATTGGCATTGCGGACAAGTCCACCTCTTCCTTTTGGCAGGATGGGCGGCGCGAGCTCCAGAGCCAATTCGAGTCTCGAATGTTCCGGCTCTGGCGAAAAGGCTGGTCATGGACGGCAGTGGGACGGCATTGCTAACAGGTCGAGGTCGTGGTTTTACTCTCAAGAGTTTTTCACCGAGCTTTAATTGACGAACAGAATTTAAATCGTGACTAAGCAGCTTGACTTCCGCCGCACCACCTTCCCTAACGCAAGAGAAACTACCCCCGCTGTCGCATTCAGTTTGATACCTCACCATGGCCGACGTGGACGATGGAGCTGCCACTTCAGTCTCAGAGCCGCTTGATCTCGTCCGTCTTTGCCTTGACGAAGTTGTTTTCGTGAAGCTCCGAGGCGATCGTGAATTGAAAGGAAGACTTCATGTGCGTGGAATGCAGAGCCAGCATAACGTATTACTTAAGCTGATATTGATAAAGGCATATGATAGTCATTGTAACCTAGTCCTAGGAGACGTGGAGGAAACTATCTATGTGGTGGAAGAGGACGATGAGGAAGAAGAAACAGTGAGGGTCGGTGCACTTCAACGCGCACGGCAGAGCTAAGCTGACATTCGAACTAGACGGTTAGGAAGCAGTCGGAGATGCTTTTCGTTCGAGGTCTGGCACTTGGTTTGACTTTTCTGGAATTGCGCTTACGGTTTGTAGGAGATTCGGTAGTTCTAATTTCCCCCCAAGCGCCTTCATGACAAGCGCCGTATTAGGCGTAGGACGGATGGATGGAAGGTCAGAGGAAAGAATAACTTTGATTATGGGTTCTTAATGGTATTGCTATGACTTAAGAATACCCCACCAAACCTGCGTATATGGTTTGGGTACCAGGAAAGTCGAGGGGGGTGTTTTTATCAGAGGGCAATGGGGCCGCGGGGAAGTTGACCGATGCAAATACCCAGAAGTTTGCGTCCGGGAGCAAACAAGCCAATCTTAGCATGAGTATAGGGTTAAACCTGTCATAAAGACAATTCAGGTTTTGATTCTCTCCCACTATATACTGACCCTTTTTGATGCGCGTAAACCCAAGTGCCACTAACTGCTTTCGCCGCTCAGCAACACCGAATAATAAACCGATCTAAAGTGTTTGAAGACAAAGGAAAAACAAAAGAAATGGGGTGATGTCGCCTGCATCGCAGCGATGGGGAATTAGCTAGATAGTCATCTCATCGTTTCGTCGTGAATGCCGATCCCTACCACGCTCAACAAACCAAGGAAATATATAAGTGAAGCTAATCGACAGTATAGAGAAAGGAAGAGAATAATCAAGAAGCCAAGAAGCCTGAGAGAATCACAGGTCCAAATCCGGGGAGAATGGGTACTCTCTCAAGTAAAATTGACAGTGAGCAAGCAAAGTAACTCGGTCACTGGATCTAGGACAAAGCCTGGGGTTTCATGAAAAGCCTGGTATCAGTGGAAAAAAAAACGAGTGTGGGGATCTGCAGAAAAAGCCGCCTCAAGCTCCTTCTCTTCCAAGGATCCATGAACACCACCCGATACTGACAGGAAAGACACAGTGGCCCCAGCAGATCCAGATACGGCTAAAGATCGTAGAGATCGATGCCAGTTCTTCTTGCTACCGTATCTGGTCAAGTAAGATATGCCCACAACAAAAGAAAAAGTGTAACGTCCTTGTACACTCCTTGGAAGACGACTAACTCTATTTACGACGCCACGACTGAGTGTGGCCGGCAAGACTATCCCTTGATATAGAAGGAAGTTGGAAGCCTTTCAATATTTCGGATTCCACGAAGAGAGATGCGCGCTTATAGCGCTTGTCGGCATATTTTTCGTACACGGCAGCATGATGCTTCTGAGGGTTATCGCAACACTCAAATATCACCGAGACAAGTTGACGTAGTTGGTTATAGGTATAACCGGAATAGTGAACGTGTGCCTGGGACTATGTCATGTTAGCTAAGTTCAATCAGCACAAATTAAGCGTAGCAACTCACCCAATCACCCTTCTTCAGCATAAGTCGTGCAAGACAGTGTGCGCCTGCTGCAGTAAAGCTAGAAGAGCATCCGACAAATCGCTCGTCCATGATAGTGATCTCGAGGAAGTACTTGGCAAGTGTCCGGGTTTCCAAGTCATAGTCGTCTGCCTTGCTGACCCTCCTCAGGAAGCTCATAGGGCCTGGCCATCCAAGCTCGAATTGCAACATGCTCAGCATGAATCTTTCAGCCTTAAGAATCTCCTCGACAGTGTAAGCTCCGTCCACCATGTAGACAATTTCTTGTACAGAGGGGCAATTGATCTCCTCGTACTTTGCGGCAACAAAGAGTGCAGTAGCTCCGACAAGTTGTAGCTTGCCGAGCGAGACAACTTTGCAGGATAAGAAGCGGTCGACATAGTTGACACTAAGGAAGAGAGTCTCCGGAAGGAGGGTGAACCGGTGGTGAACTTGAACAAGCCAATCCATAAGCACTGATCGCATAGACCATTGTATCTCCGCTTGGTGATCCATGTAAGAAGCGTTGGGCTTCATCCGCTCCTACGATTTATCGTCAGCATTTAACTAAAGCATTATAGAATAGGCACGATTTACCTCAAGAGTCCTCATGTATTCGAAGATCTCCTCTCCGTACTCTGCAACCATTGAAGTGTCCCACTGTTCGTCCTCAATATCCTCAACCGTCTTGATGCTCTCAACGTATTGTTTGGCAGCTTCAAGCTCTTTCCGCGATCTGGCTGTAACCCGTGGAGCAAGAACCATAGTTACACCCCCGGTTGTATTGTCGCTCCGCGATCGCAATGATCTTGCGGTGGTGTACCCATCAGCCTCGTAATATTCATCGTCCTCATCTTCGTCCCAGTACTCCTCTGGCTCAGAAACAGGAAGCACTTGGGACTGCTTCGCAAGCTCCTCATTGCGCTCCTGCTCCAGAACTCTTGCCTGTTCCTCTAGTGCATCGAGGTACTCACACTGGTCCCGATTTTCGACAGGAATAGCGTCGTATTTTTCAATAGCCTCGACCTTAGATGTCTCCTCGGCGTCCACGAAACGGTCCTCAATCCTCGATACCATCGAGCTTTTCTCATTCGGAAGAGAAATCTGATGATGATCCGTAGGTAGATAAAGCTTGGAGCTATCAATGATCGCGTCAGGTCCACTCTTTTCTATGGATGATTCTAAACAAGCTTCAGATTGACCAGTTTCACGTCGGGATGGAAGCGCCTGGTGTACCAGGGTGGTTGAGGTAACAGGACGCAAGGGCTGAGAAGTGGTGGACGTGTAGGATTCGACTATCGGTTCAGGCTCAGTTTCCTTGAATATCGTCGTGTTTTTCCTGGAAAGAACCTTCTTGATGTTGGCAGTCTGCACATTTGTCTCTGTTGTCATATGCTTAGGAACAGCTGAAGCTATAGAGTTAGGAATATTTGCCAGGCTAATTCTGGAAGCGAGGGTGGACAGAGGACGTTGAGCAGGGCGTAGTAAGGCGGTCGGCTTGGAAAGCTCCTTAACAGCCACGATAGCGGGATCTTTCAAGACATCGAAGTTTGTTTTGCCAGAGATAACCATGTCATCTTTGGCTGGCGGCTGTCTTAGAGTGTTGCTAACATCCGCAAAGACTGTCCGTTTTGCAGCAGCCTTGATCCCTCCCACTTGCACGAGCGTTGACAAGATGGGTGTCGACTTGTTCCGTTGATGAATAGACTTGCTGGCAGGGAGCTGAGGTAGGACATTTTCATCGCGAATGCGCAAAGCGCGAAGCGGTCGTTGCGGCTATAAGGATATGTTGTTAGCAGTGTTCGAAAACAAGATGCTACCAAAGCGCGTTATTTGACATTATAACAAGATGTCTAGGGAATGCGATAGCACCATGCAGGTTGTCCATGGAAGTCAAGACGCGATTGGGTACAGTGCTGTTGTGTCATGTCCATGTATCTCGGCATACAATGTCCAGAAATATGTCCCGGCCATCGACATGGGAATTGAAGCTTGACAGGACTCTTGAAGTCTGAACAGGAACGCTAGATATAACATACCTTTGCGTCCATGATGAAATATCAATTAATTGATGGGATGAAGCTCCGTAGCTATGCGCCACGGAGGTTGTTGATGTTAGTGGAAGTGGCGTCGACCGGTTGCATTCGAGGAGCTTAGAGATGAGCTTTAATGGATTAAGGGGAGTCTGCAAGCGCGAGGGAACTTTTAAACGCGGTGGTGGAGATGGATGAACTACAAAACAAAAGCGTCCATAAGGAAACTCTCCGTAAGTCGGTGCTACAGAGCAATGAGCGGTTGGCGGAGGGTGTTATTGTTTGGAGAGAGAATACGGAGAGCTCGTAGCTCAGTTCAAATAGACAAGCGCGAGTTTGTTGTTTTCCTGGACCATCGCTTGGGGAACAAAAACATGCAGGGATGTGCCGCCAAGATCTATCAAGGGAACGTTTAGCACCGGCGGAATGTTTTCCCACTAGTGCCACTCTGTGCCAGCCCGACGTCATTTTCGACCATCGCGACTTCTCGAAAACTGCGTCGAGACGTGTTTTTCTAATTTACATAGCAACCCGCACTCTACCCGTGCGACAATTTACCACACGTATCTACGAGCTCTTGCGAATTCGGCGGCACTGTTTTTATGCCCATTACTCGCTGTCGCCTTACTGCGTCCCGTGTTCTTTTTCAGACGCGCTCAGGCCGGAGTTTTACCAGGGTGCGCACTAAGTTGACGCGGATCAAATGCGCAAACATGTGACTTATCTTGAAAACTTCCCATCCAACCAAACATGAGAAAAACATCGACCGAACGCTCCAAACAGACTGGAATGGAGGATTATCAGCTTCAAGCCGCTCTGTGCGGTCGTTCTTTGAACAGTGGCCGCAGCTGACTGGCCGGCACTGCCACTGCCGCCCGCGGCGAACCTATCCTATCGTTAGAAGGGTCTGCCACTGGTCTCATACTCACCGTCTGCAAGCGATACGAACCTCACTTTTGCGACTTTCCTTGCGCCGCCTCCCAGCCAGCGTTTTTGGCCAAGTTAGGGCCTAGGGTATCTCCAACCGGTTATTGCGAATCATTTTAAGTTCGGTCCGGCGGCGTGGGTGCTATTATTTGAGCACGACAGTCGTTTTTGCCCCAGCGCATGACGCCGGTCAGATACACAAAATAATGCACCCGACAATGAGAAATCCGTTGCAATAATGGTACACTTGGTAGATGATCTTCTGCAAATGCGATTCCGCATCGTATTGAGCCCCTCTTTCTGCGTGGTGAAGTTTGCGAATGCGGAGCAAAAAAGTCTACTTGCGACCGCCAAGACACGCTGCAAGAATGCGGGTCTAGCAATACTGAGATCTGCTGTCGAAAACATGACCGCCGCTGAAGGGACGCTTGGCCCATTCCGTCTTTTTGCGATACTGCGACTGATAGGCAGCACAGCACAGCTTCGAGATTGATGGGTGTGTGTGAGGAGAACTCCCGGAGGCTTCTCAAACGCCGCACACCAATCAGTATTGCAGCGTTTCCAGGGATGGAAAGCTGTGGGAAGGGCATATTGTCCCATCTACTAATTATATCTATCAAGGCGACCGCAACAGTAGCGGTTGCTCGACACAGAGGGCCATCGGCCGACTTGCGCATCAGGGTGCTCCAGCTGTCTCCCGTGATTGAAGCATGCCGTCAGTTTTGCTACGCATCGCCTCATTGGCTGCGTTCTAGCTAGTTTTAAAAGACTTTCCGCTCATCCTCCGCTTCCTGAAGTGATGGAGCTTGTCTGCGGCATGCATTCATAGTTCTCCCCCCCATTGGCCCATGACGCCGAACGGTATGCGCTCGGGAGTCTGGCTCCAGTTTCGACCTTCAAGTGGCATGCGCCAATAGGTAATGCTGAGCTGCTAGGGTTTTATTTGCGTACTTTTCCGGTTCTAATGCACCCTTAGCCCATGCCATCGTATCTGAACGCCGCCAGCCTCTGTATTCTGCTTCACATTTGCCTGATAGACAGCACTTGGCTGCGAGCATTGCTGCCATTATGGCCACCCCTTTGCTCAATTCCTACCATCGTAGATAGCGTAGATAGAATGTAAATGCTTGAAACCGATCACTCCGGCCCAGCGACCCATTCATTCAGCGCTGCAATCTGTGTGGTCTTTCTGTCGTTGTTGGGCGGCACATGCTGGCATGTTGGCTGTTCTGGGTTGCCTGACTGGACTTCGCTTCTCACACTCCAAGCCTTCCTCCTCTTCCACCACCTGAACACCTGGTCGCCTCCACGCAGCTCCACAAAAGGCCTTTGTTCTCATGGTAAGTGCCTGAAGTCCCTCGCCATGAATCAGACATACTTAAATTTCAATTTGACCCTTCCATCCTGACATTCCGTACACACCAGCTCGGAAACTACTAACTCGCCCATAACAGAGCGAGGTAATCGGCGCTTCACGGGAATAGGCTCGACATCCACGAACAGAGCTCACTTGGCCTTTTTGGGTATGTATACACTTCCATCGGCTATATGCGACCGTCCTTGCGCAGGATTCGTCCTAAGAACGCTCCCATTGTGGGAGATTCTTGCCTCGTCATCACCCTGCTTCTCCGTCCTTCCATCGTCCGTCAGGTCAACGAGCGTTCGGCCGCTCTTGTTCTGACTTGCTGCTCCTTCATTGAGACTTATTCGGCATTAGAAAACCATTCCGTACTGACATTTCACTAATTCTCTTCGAACACAGTTCTCCACAATCCTCCCGACCGCCCTCTCTTCCAGCGAACCCTTGCGACACCGGCAGGATCCGTGTGCGTTGGCCTGCACCCGACGACATACATTTGCACACCTGGAATCAGGTCGGAAGAGGAACTGGATAGCGTTGAATTGCAAATATACTGTTTGCAATGGACGTTTCTAACCTCCTTACCGACGCTCAGTCCCAGGGCGCCGGACGCCTCCAAGAGACCAGTGAGGGCACGCACCAGAACCGCCAGTACATGACAAGGCAGAGTGGACCATCATACACCATACAGAGTAATGGAAACGGCTACTCGATGGGAGCTTCGTACCAGGAGACGGACAATTTCGTCCCCCCGGAATCGATGTCACCCACTAAGACAGCTGAGCCAAAGCATGTCAGCTTCGAGCTCCTTCTCCCCCAATCTCCCCAGCATCGCGCTCGGCTTCCGATGCGTGTGAACATATTCCCTCATGATACAACCGACTCAATTATTACTACAGTCAAAAACTTCTACGGGTTGTATGAGCGTAGAGGCGTCTGCTTCGAAGATCGCCAAGGGAACACTCTAATCGCTAGATACGAGAACTTCACTCAGAACATGGTTGTATATGTTCGCGTCACGGCGGAGGATCCTGAAGTCGAAGAATTCTCTCCTGCTCCTCGCCAGTCGTTGTCACCCAGACGTCCTCGTCTGGACGAACCATTCCAGATGCTGCCTCCTTCCTTGAGCCATCAACAACCAACCTCGAGACCGACATCCGGCACTGCAGGGAGGCGAAGCAACTCTCCTCAACCGGGCCGTGGCCGGCGCAGCGCATCAGCAAGCACCAACACAAAGATTCGCACACGGCCACTGGCGAAAAGCCGCGGGTCGAGTTCACACGGCAGTTTCGCAGACCCTCATGGCGATGCTGCTAATGGGTTTAGCGATAGCGACGGTGGCAATACTTCTGTTACTAGCTCCCGTCGTGGGAAGAATGAGCAGGTCGCCAGTGCAGATATCAGTCTCGACAACATTGTTGAGGGTGGTCGAAGAAAGCGAGCGAAATTCGACAGCTCCGTAAGTCCAGTGCAAGCTTTTGCATACATCTATTATTGCGGTTCAGGCCTGACACGTTTTCCACTATAGGAACTACCCTTGTTTGTCCCTCCTCAGGTGCCAATGACGGCTTCCCTTTCGTCAGTTTCGCCCCAGCGACGCATAAGCAGTCACAATGGCGCATCCCCGTTCTCCTTCACAAATCAGCAGACATTCGCCTACAACCACCCTCTCCCCTCGCCGCAAAGCTATGGGCAGGGGGACGTTTCATATATGCAAGGCTTGAGCACTCCATACTCGGCTTCTAGTGGTCAACCGCACGGACACCGGTCGCGTACACGTGGCTCAGTACAATATGCCCCGAGTCGTCACTCAGTCAACGGATCTCTAATTCTGCCAACTCCTGATCCTACTGTTGGTAGCGTCATTTCGGATGAGGATGTTGCTCTTCAGCTTATGCGATTGGGTGATGCCTCCAATATATCATCCCACGGTCGCACATCCACATCAACTCTTGACGATGCATTCAGTGGAAAGGCAGAAGCAGCTTCATCAAGCGATGAGAGCGACGATGGCAGCGACGCCGAGGACCAAGACCTCCCTATATTACCTTATTCCATGGGTCACTCGGCCAGCGACAGACTGCCCACTGGTGACGAAGTTACTCAAGCATTCGACAGCGGAGACACTAGTGGAGACGAGTACGAAGACAATAGGGATGAGTCCTTCAAAGGCGAGAGCGACGAGATTATGCCCGATGAGCATCAACATGATCCCCGACCAAGTATAAATGGAACAGGTGCTTCCAAAGGTCGGCCCATGGTTTCGGGCCCTAAAGTACTAAAGTCTGGAAAACCTCGTGCTCCCTCATCCAAGGGCAAAGCTAAGTTCAGCAATGCCGCCAAAGCGCCTATCTCACCTACATCTCTCCCACCCCAGTCACGAAAGGCATCCAGTGCCTCGTTGAATTTCCAGCATCAACTTGGTGCTGACGAGGAGGATCTTTCCACCAAACCTCGATGCCAACGTTGTCGCAAGAGTAAGAAGGGGTGCGACCGTCAACGTCCGTGCCAAAGATGCAAAGATGCTGGCATTGGAATTGAAGGCTGCATCAGCGAAGACGAAGGCAACGGCAGGAAAGGCAGATACGGCCGGCACATGGGTGTTCCTGTCAAGAAGGGCTCGGTTGACATGTCACCAACCGAAGACATGACAATGTCCGGAGTTCCGGCAAGCTATTCCCCTCTACCAGCCATCTCGACGGACAAGAGCAAGAAGAGGAAGAGGTAGAGTACAAAGAGTGTTCTTGCATGAACTCAATGTTGCCACCACTTCCCGGAGGTATTCACGATGAAGCCTGTTTGAGGCAAGTTGTCGCAGGTGTGTTGAAGGAGCTTACCGAGCTTTCTTCACTAATTTAACCTATGGATGGACGAAGATGACTTTCCCTTTTGCACTCTGTTTTTTTTTTTGCTGCTTCGGGTTGGGGTTTGGAGTATTTGCTTTGTCGCGGAAGGCGAGAATCCGAGGAGGAGATGATGTTACGACGCCTGTTACCTTTTGTTCAAATTGTACGCCATTGCTTTTTAATGCATCTCTTCATATTGATCCGGAGCGAAGCTCGTCTAAAGTTGTAACACCATTGGATAATGGTTGCGGACTCACGATCCTCGCCATTCTCTTTTTATTCTCCCTGTGTGTCTCAAAAAATTCGACTTCTTCCCTTTGTTTAGGTAGCGAAGGACGAGGAGGTCGGGGGGCATACTACGCTCTGCTTGGGTGTGGGTCGTCGATCAATTTGCCTTTTTTCTTTGCTACTCTAGGTGTAGGGCTGGGATGTGGCGGTAGGCGGTAGGCGAATGAGCGGCAAGCTGATTTTCTCAACAAAACGTGGATCTCGGGTTTCCTACGTTGGCCTGGTTTTCGTTTCTACTGGGTGTTGGAGGGAACAGTAAAGATCAATTCACGATATTCTATAGCTAGAGGTTGTCTTTGTGTTTAGAAGTGATACGCAAGTGTGTTCAACAATGGCGCCAAAACGTCAATGCTTTTGGTAGGATCATGGGTCGAAGTGCGTGAGCCCATGCACCAAGGCTCTTCAGCAAAGATCTTTGAAGCGACGGTCAGCTATGACCAAGGCGCATACTACTGGAGTAGCACCGCAGCCTCCCCGCCCACTAATCCAAAAGCAGTAATAGAGTGTGAGAGATAGCCCCGAAACAGCACACAGCACTTCAGAGTAATTGATCAAGAGCTGCCAGGGAAGAAAAGATTCATGGGGCCCTTCGTATCTGACCGGGAACGTTCCGCTGTGACCCACCAATGAAAAGCATCAGAGAGCCCCGCTGATGATCCGCAGCGGCTGCAGGGCGCATCAAAATAATGTGCTGCTCGGTGTATGAAGGATTCCCGTTTATTCCATCACTCCGAGCGAGATGATGTAGCACTACTTCTGATTTCTGGCTCTACGGGTAATTTCAGTGTGTGAATCCTGTTGGTGGCAAGACTTCCCGCGAGTTTCTGGTGTGATTGCGGGAGTTTGGCCAGAATGGGGGGTGATTCAGGTTTGCTTCGCCTTGCTTGTGTCGGTGGCGCTCAGCCTGAAACTGAACGCCAGGACACCCCGCTGCGCCTCATTCGCTCAATGCTTGTATCACCAGCACCGCTGTCCACCACCACCAACAACCGGTGCCACTCCCCACTGCCCTACTGTCGTTACCATATGTGCCATACCATCCGGGTTTCCTTCTTACGTACCGCGCATCAATCCAAAGAGAATTCTTAAAGCCTCGGTCTGGCCATAATGACAGACCCCGCTGTTGCGCCAGTTTCTTCCATCAAGGATCGTATAGCAGCCCTGAATCTTGAGGAGATCCACAAACCAGCCCCTGACGCACCTCCTCCCTACACCTTTGAGCAGATTGCAGCTAAGAAATCACGGCCTCCCCCGCCTCCTCCTCCATCGCAGCGGCCGTCTGTAGAGCATCGACGACAGACTACCAACAATCCCCCTCTTCAAAGCAATGCGCTTACCACGGCCCGAAAGATTGGGAATCTGCCGATTAAAGCCAACGATGAGCCGCCCAGCCAACAACCCGCACTGCCTCCAAGACTCCCACCTCGAACTAATTCTCAGCCACAACCTCCAAGCCTGCCGCCGCGAAAAGCATCAGAGCCAAGCATAAGAAGGCGCGAATCGGTTGAGTCTATATCCACGGTTGCATCTGGGCATTCTTCGTTGTCAGTTACATCTACCAAGACCAGCTTGAGTAGCACGTCCAACAATGTGGGCGAAGGACAATCTTACCGGATCAAGGCACCTCCTTACGATCCTTCAAAATTACCCCCCCTCCCACCAAAGAGGGAAAAGGAAGAGCCAAAGCCTTCCAGGGTTACCCTGAAACCAACCCGCTCCGCGCCGAGTGTTGTGTCGAAGAAAGGTCCAACCACGATCCAACCACCGCCTGTTCTTCCTTCTCGACCACCTCTCCCGACACGGCAAACCTCAGCAAAGCAAGATCCTCCCAAGCCTGAACCTGTTAAGAGGTCAGCACTGTCGTTTGGATTGAATAAGTCTACCGAAACTCCACCTCCTTTACCACCGAATAGACCCAACGATACCTCTAACGACACTCCCAATGAAGCTCCAGGCGCCCCACCGCCTATCCCACTCTCCTCCCGTCCAAATCTTGCAGCCCTGCAAGCCTCCAAACCGAAACCCTCAGCGACAAGCTCATGTCTAAAATGCCGCGACTTCTCAGGTCCCGACAACCACGCCGCGCGATTCCCCCGGCAATCCATCCCCTCGACCGACCCAGCCTGGCTCGCTCACCAACTAACATCTCCCTTCCCCTCCCTCACCGACAAAGCGCGCGCCATCTTTACCTGGCTGCACCACAACGTCGACTACGATACCGAAGCCTTCTTCGCCGACAAAGTGCAGCCCTCGACACCCGCCAGCACGTTGCGCAGCGGGCTCGCCGTCTGCGAAGGCTACGCCGCACTCTTCACAGCGCTCGCGACGCCCGCAGGCCTCGAAAGCGTCGTCGTCGGCGGGCACGGCAAAGGCTACGGCCACGCACCGCTGCGGCCGGGCGCGCCCATCCCACCCTACTCCGCGGGCCACGCGTGGAACGCGGTGCGCATCGACAACGGCGAGTGGAAGCTGATCGACTGCTGCTGGGGCGCCGGCAACGTGCAAGGGGCCGGCATGGCGTACGAGCGCAACTTCAAGCCGCAGTTCTTCACCATGGACAACGACGAGTTCGGCGCCAGCCACTTCCCCGAGGACCGCGCGAGGTTCCACCGCCTCGACGGCCGGCCCGGCATCTCCTGGGAGGAGTACATGCTCGACGATGCCGGCGAGCGCGTCCTGGTGTCTGGCCCCACGACGCCCGAGCACGGCATCGGCGAGCGCACGTTCCAGCCCGCGCTGAAGCACATCAGGGTGCACGACCCGGCGGGTGGGCCGGTCGTCCGGTTCCAGTTCGCGGCCGTGTGTCCGCACTGGGATAACGAGCGCCACGGCAGAGGGAAGCCGTGCGTCATGGTGCTGCGCGTCGAGGGCCGCGACGGGCGGAAGCCGGACCACGTCCCGTTCCAGACGGACGGGCGCGTCTGGTGGCTCGACGTGCAGAGGGTGGAGCTCGGGGCGCCGGGCCAGAAGGTTACCGTGTTTGCGGTTACGAGTTTCGACGGGCGGGATGGACGCGGGGTTGGGGTTGAGGAGTTCAAGCGCAGGAAGGGCAGGGTCGCGATGGGGTTTGGCAGCGTGGCGATGTGGGAGCTTGTGTAGTGGGTGCCAGGGACATATGGTTTGGATGGTATGGAATCGTGTGCATTTGGATCGGGATTGGATTACCCTGGGATCGGGATTGGATTACCCTGGGGTCGGGATTGTATTGGTGTTAATGGTATTGCTCGCGATCGCGCCTTATGACGATTTTCTGCGCGTCGGCTGTGGGAGTTAAATGGCTCGCTTTGTGGGTTGTTCATGGGATATACTGGGAAAAATGTGGTGGCTGCATGATGTTCCTGTTTAGGTAGAGTACGCTCCAATACCCAAGCCTAATTAATCAAAGAGGGTTTTCGGTCTTCCACTTCCCCCCCATGCGAGGAATCCCCCCTTAGCTCTCCATAATCTAAAATAAATCCTATTCGTGCTGATGGACTTCCGAGTAAAAGGAACAACCTCCTTTAGAAGCTTGCCGGATTCGATCTCCCCGTCTTTAAATAAAGGGCACTACTAGCCGCACACCCCCTAATTACTGCGCGCACACCCCCCAAATTACTGCTCGCACACCCCCCCCGAAATAGGCTTAGATTATTCCTCCTCAGGTTAGAATATTACGTATGTTTAACTTGTTTACACCCAAATCGCGAAAACAACACCACGCGCCCATAATAACTGTGCGGAGTGCTCTGCGAAGCGCGGTAAGAACTAGATTTAGTGCTGCTGCCTCTATTTTAACGTCCGTAGATTGCCTCTACGGGCACGCCCGCACCCGCGCCCGCACTCGCGCCCGCGCGCGGATAGTGCAGCCAGCATTTCGCTCGAATGCTGAGAGCTCCCGCTGAGTAGAGTTATCGATGCGATTTGTAGAGTTAGCCGGGCGACCGCGATAACGCTCTACAATTGCAGGCCTTTAGATAAGAAGGTAAGGCAAATGCGAGGTTGATTTAGATATGGGTGGTGTTGTTTTCGCGATTTGGGTGTAAACAAGTCAAACACACGTGATATTCTAACCTGAGGAGGAATGATCTAAGCCTATTTCGGGGGGGTGTGCGAGCAGTAATTTGGGGGGTGTGCGCGCAGTAATTAGGGGGTGTGCGGTTAGTAGTGCCCTAAATAAATAGTCCAGATCGTGTAAAGATTTAATATCTTCGCCACCCCCAGCAAACGAATCGATCTGCACTAAGTCCGCGGTCCCTTTCAAGGCATCTTGAAGAGCGCCTATGCAGTCAAGGACAGCCCCTGACTGCCGTGCATGGTGCAAGGTATTTTTCCATTGTGACTTCTGCGCCTGTCTGACCGAGATCCACCGGCGAACCTCGGGATCCTGAGATTGGGATATGTCAATAGTAAACTGAATTTTCCTAAAATCATCTACTACAGCCGACTGGAGAAGTGGAGGTGCGACAGTCAGCCCAACATTTGCGTAACTTCCTGTTGCTGGTGATCTAAAAAACGTTTCGAGGACTCTTGACGGAAGCGACTGGAAAGCCCGACAAAACACCATCTCGAGAATGTTGTGTAGTAGGCTATACCAATTCTCCAAGAAAGGTTTGTCATTGTATGGACTTGGTGGTAATCTCCAGAGTTGTATAAAACTAGAGCTTCGAGCTTCTTTTGAAGGGTCTCAAATATCTGTTTAGAATATGCGGTGCGAGGCCATGACAGAGGAGGGACGAATAGCAGTGAGTCAGCTGATAGAGCCTACCTACTCGAGGTGCAGCTCAGCCTGACATCTCAACAACTCATTCATTCATCAGACACATATTTCATGCTATTATCAGCGTTTTTGATCATTTCATGGCCTTTATTGGATTCCATCAAGATCAGTGATTCTATCATGGCTACAAGGAAACGAGCTTTGAGCAGCGATCAGGCATCGATGTCGAATCTCTTTCCAGCAAAACCGGTTTTATCTAAAAATGCCCTCCTAATTCTACAAGAATTAGCATCCTCCACCGTCCTACTTGCAAGTTGTTTCAAAATGAATATAGCAGTAATTTCGTTGCTTGCCGTCTATGTACTATCCGATAGGGAAGAAATAATGCTGGGCGTGTATGATTTTGTACGCGCAAAGGTAGGGATACGAACATCTCCAATTAGGATAATTCCCTCACGCAACGACTAACTAATTACTAGATGATCCAGCGGAAGAATTTGGCATCAAAGCCATAGAATGGTCATTACACACCGCCTCCAACCTTTCCTTCTCTGCAGCTAGAAGTTGGATTATTAGTTGCACCCGTAATCACAAGAGCTGTCGGGACTCCCCTATCCTCTAAACCAAGATGAAAGCTTCTGGCTAGGATGTTAGCCCTTTCAACGAGACGTCCCTGGATGTTTGCCTAATCGATTACCCTACTCGTGGATTTACACAGTGCTTAGTTATGTTTGGGGCCCAATGTCAGGAGCAAATTACAAGACTACATTGAAATCTGTTCAGTCAAACAAATCGAGAATCGGGTTTCAAACTCCTCCGAAGACAATTTGAGACGTAATCGCGATTACGCGGAAACTTGTTATCAGTATCTTTGGGTTGACGCATTTTGCAGTTCAAGACTAAGGAGGATTGGCGGAAATAATCAAAGAAAATGGGCTAAATATGCAGCCAGTCAGTTGTAACAATTGCGATTGCTTGAAGCTCTGAATTAGAAGCGAGCCCTACCGCTAAGCTACCATGTACTATCCAATAAATTTTTCTAAAGAGGTACTTCTACAACCAATGTTTCAAATGGGCCAAGGTGTGATATTCTATAGCTAATTTTTTACTTTCAAATAATGGGATTGCGGAGTGTAGAGTTGTGAACCATGCACATGTACAATTATGCAAGGGAATATATTCTCCATGTTATTCCTATATGAATTGCGAGTGCTGGACAGCAAGGACGACCTTCTCTAGTCGGCTATTTGGCGGCCCTTACAGTGTCCGCGAAACTGGCAGCTTTCAAGATCCTTCTTACCCAAATTCCGGCACTGTGTACCTCGACCCAAAGACGCTCTAGAGACTCCTGCGATGTAATGCCACCCTTTGAGAAACGCTTCGCTTTATCCAAAGAGGTTCGGACTATAACATACAATGGATTACTACTATCGGTGTCCAGAGTGTTCGCTATCTGGTAGGCATATTGAGATCCCTACGGGGTATCATGTTAGATCTAAACAGATAAGTCCGTTAGGAGGTTGCCAACCTTAAGTCCGTTCGTATCTCTCGCTAATGCGTCACAGTCATTGAGCTTCTTCTGATACTCTTCCAGATTCTGATAGTAGGAGGAACGGAGGTCTTGCAAAACCGGATTGTTAAAGTCTCCATAAATTGTCTGCGCATGAAGTATCGCTTCGACATCCTTTTCGTAGCGTAAGGTGCCCTCGTAGATTCGAACTGTATCAATTTTCCGACCCCAAAGCCGCTCAAGCTTGGGCTCATCGGGATCCGTTCCCCAGCGGTTTTTTTCGCAGCGAGAGTACCAATCCCAGACCTGCCCTTCGGAATAATCGGGGTCATAGAAGATGACTATGTCGACGTCGCTTCTCTCCACTTGCTCGCCCCGTGAGAAGGATCCAAAAACGCCTACCCACACCACAAGTTTGAACGCTTCTCTTTGAAAAACTTCTGCTGCTTGAGAACCTAGCATCGACATCTGCTTTTGTATTTGTGAAGACATAACGCTGATGTGGACCTAAAAAAGGCAAATGTTTTCAGTTGTTCCGTTACAGAAGTGACCGAGGGTAGGTGATTAGGCAGTAAGGTATTTAGGGATGTCAGGAAGGATTTCTCACATTAGTGGTGTTGAGATGTCAAGCTGCGGCAAAGTATCTTGAGCGGAGGTGCTAGGAATCATATTATATTCTAGTTTAGTTAACTTTGCATGGCAGGAGGTTTACCTGATTCGGGTGGTGCGGATTTCCTATCGGTCCGCAAGCGGACTAACGTTTTTTGGATGCACCACCGGAACTCTTGCAAGATTATTAAGCGTGAGACTAAAATCCGCTCAGCGGATGGTATAGATATTCGAATTACTTAATTATAAAACGCAATATCTTTTATAAAGATCTATTGATTATAGAGTGGTAGGTATATAGGCTTTCTAAAAACCTAATTTTTAGTAAGGTAAGTAATTAATTTCCTTAAATTTTAAAAACGAGTTATTAGGCGGGGGTGGAATTTTAATAGTATAATAAGACGCTAGCTAATATATATAAAAACCGCGTAGATCTATAGCTATTAGCTAGAAGAACCTATTACTACTTAGTAAATATATAGCCTTTATCCCTTGGACTGGTATAATTCGTCCTACTGATATCGATAAGAACTAGCCAATAGGACAAATAGGATCAAGGCTCCGTGATAAAAAACATGAGGTCGTAGAATCTGCTGATTTCCGTATACAATTGCTATATACATCCAATTTTTGGAGTTAAGTCGCTTAAGATAAGGTAACTAATATTTATCGTTTCCATAGAGCGGAATTTTGCAAACAGCGAGGTTTAGAGGAAGATTTAGGGTGCCATGGTTGTTGGAATTCGCGATATATAAAGGCTCGAAGGAAGGCAACGGCCATGGCTGCGGGGGGTTCTTTGGCCTTTCGAGTCGGTGAAATTGAATATTGAATTGGTGGAACAAAGTCTATATCATTAGAAGTACGATTGGAAGGCATGTATAATATCTGAATCTATGTAGGTAATACGCGTGCTTTTGATTTTAGTGTTTTGGTGTTCTGCGCACGGTCCAATTATTGTAGGACGCTACCAGCCCCAAAGATATATTACTTTATAAATATCCGCCTAAGTATTATACCGCGTCCGCTCTCTAGTAGAGGCTACTATGGCTACTCTATACTATGCCGCCCTGGGGAGTTATCTAACGAAGAGGCCGGAAGTTATATAAAACTAAGAAGAGGCGTTTAGAAAGCTAGGTAGTAGATAATTAGTACTAGAAGTATCTTAAAATAATAGGAAAGCGACGGATATAGGACCTATAAGATAAGATTAAAGCCCTCCACGGTACGAACAAAGCCTAGTAGCTAAGTAAAATAGATAAGGCTATTGCGCTTATATATCTATATTATAGACAAGTAGAGTAGGTGGGAGAGCTTTGGCTATGTTATGGATGCCGTAGCTGAAGAAAGATACTCCGGAACATTTACGCCTCGAATTTTGATAGCTTTAATGGACCAGTGATGGTTGCATGAAGTTGAAACCAGTGAAGCCATCGAAGCCATTGCATTATCGCTTGTGGAAGGGCTTTATCGATAAGCCTTGTCAGCTTTCGTGAACCTCGACGCCAAGACTCGTGTCCTCGAAGACAACCTCCACAACTAACAACTCCACTTACCATCCTCCTTCACTGGCATATCAAAATGCTCTCCACGTCCTAACATAAACAATCTTCCAATCATGGCTGCGACATTTACCAATCTCCCCGTCTCCGTTTCGCTGAAGAATTCTCCAGAAAATCCCCTCCACGGACTTGTGAAGGAAGTGATTGAGGAGACTGCAACCTTGGTGCTGAATAACGGTACATTATATTGCCATGTCTTTATGTTGACCACTCACTGATATACTATGTAGCTTTTTTTAAGAGTTCCAACCACGTTTACGATGAATATAAAGTTGAAGGGACGTCCATCGCCGACATAACCGTCTTACCTAGACTCTCTCTTCCGCAACCAACCCAGCCTCAAGTCCCTCTACAACCATTCAATCCTACAAGCTTCCCTCAATACCAGCATATCCAACCGCAGCCCACCCCTTTGTCCCCTATTCGGCTGAAACAAGCGCTCGCTGATCCAGCGATTCTGAGTGTGGGCAAGAGACCGTCGGTCAGTCGGTCAGAGGCTCCTGGTAACCATGCGATGGCACTGCCTCCGAGCATCCAGGCAAACATTCCTCCTATGCAAGCTCGTGGAGGTGTGCATGTCGCGCCGCCTCCGCAGGCAACACCTCAAGAGGCACCGGCCACGCCTATCAAACCCATAGCCTCTGCTACTGCGGCCCCGTTGCCTATCAATACATCACCCTTTGTTGGTGTTGCGAAGGGGGCTAATACGAGGAAGCCGAGTGCGGCCACTCTGACAGCGCCGTTCTCAGCGATCGATATTGCGGATGCGGCAGCTCATCCAGATGAGGACACAGATGATCCAACGATCAAGGATGGTTCAGTCAGGAGGGCCAGTATCACGAAAACCCGGACGGGCAAGCCAATGGATTCGCCTACGAAGCCTGAAGATACATGGAAGCGCACTAGACGTGGTGGCAAGGCGCGCAGAAAGGAGCTCGCGGCGCAGCAAAGGCATAATAATGGAACAGACCTCACGTCCTCTCCTGAAGCTGTGCGAAAAGGGTACGTTCACATTATTCTACTCTTCAGCTTTCGTGCCAAATCATCTAAAAAATCCCGAATGACCTTAAATCCCTCACCAATCCCACCATCACCGTCATGCTAAACATGAATTAATACTAAACCGGCGTTAGGAAAGGCAACGGGTGGCGACAGACACCGTTACTGCAGGATCCCGATCGCGGCACAGATGCTCCTCCCGAGCGAACGCCCGGTGTAATCAGCGGCAAAGTTGGTCTTGAGGCAATAACCTCCTCAAACCGCAAAACCAGACGACAAAAAGCCCTCGAAGCTGAAAATGGATGGGCAACCGAAGACGCCACTGATATCCAAGAACTACCCGATTTCGACTTCGCTGAAAACCTGTCGAAGTTCGATAAACGCTCCGTGTTCGACCAGATTCGAAACGAAGACACAACAGCCGATGATGCCCGCCTGGTCAGCTACAACCGCATACCAGCCAGGCCCGGAACATATGGCGGCAAGAATCTACACCCTACAGAGAACGTGCTTGATGGCCCGACTCGGCGTGTCAGAAGTGCGTCAGAGTCGGATTGCGACTCACTATCGGACTTCGACAGCGGCCGTAATTCTCGTCGAGCCATGTCTAGAGCCTCTAATAAACGCCTACCAACTCGCCAAGGGAGTGGTGTTCAGCAAGAGGCTGATGGTCACGCTGGAGGGTTACCAAGCTTAATCTCACGCAATCGCTCTTTCATCAATCGCCCTTATGCCTCTTCCTCTCATGCGACCGGCAGCCCCAAACCCGGCCGCACGGCCAGTCCTCCAGGCTCACCCGTCCCCGACGCAAGTCGTTCATGTCTAAGAATCGTCTCCAACAACCGCAAGTGTCACACCATCACCCCCGGCGGCATGCTCGCCGTGGAAGAGAGCGCCGAAGTCGAATTTGGGCTCACTGAAGACATCATGGCCGAGAACGCGGGCCGCGGCATCGCGGAAGTTGCCCTCTCCGCGATCAACCCCGGCGGGCGTCGTCTCGCCCGCGACAACTCAAACACACGCCCCGTCATCGTCGTGCTAGCCGGCAACCACCGCGGTGGTGCGCGCGCCATCGCCGCCGCGCGACACCTGCACGCCCGCGGGCCCCGCGTCATGGTCGCGCTGCTGGGCTTCGAACGCGCGGCCGACTGGGACCGCGACGTGCGGCGGCAGGTGGAGCTGTTCCGCAAGTTCGGCGGATGGGTGCGGGCGTGGGCGGATGTCGAGGGCGCGCTGAAGCGGCTCGAAGCACCGCCCGAGCTCATCGTCGACGCGCTGCTCGGCCGGCACAAGGAGTTCGACGCGCTCGGCGACGCCGACCGCCAGACGGTGCTCGGGATCGTCGGCTGGGCGAACAAGTCGCGCGCCGGCGTGCTGGCGGTCGAGACGCCGAGCGGGGTGGGCGGCAGCACGGGCGAGGTGGCGATCCTCGAGGGCGAGCCGCTCGAGGTCCGCGCGAAGTACATCGTGTGTCTTGGCGCGCCGCGGAGCGGGTTGCTGAAGACGATGCAGAATGGCACCGGGAGAGATCCCGAGTGGCTGATCTGGGTCGTGGATATCGGTGTCAATCGCCCATGGCGCAACGCGGGGATTTCGGGTGGTAAAGGGGTCAGGTTTGGCGAGAACTGGGTCGTGCAGGTCAGGTTTGTGGAAGGCGAAGCAGAAGTCGAGGGATTGGGGGTGAGGACTTGAGTAGTGCGTTGTTTGCTGGCGAAAGTGCTTTTCATGATACCACGCGTGGGCTGTCTCGTTGTGGCATGGAAAAGGGGCAGGATCTGCAAGCATGAGCGCAGGCGTTTTTGCGTTTGGAACATCTGGCGGGATTATACGCTGCTTGCTGCCGTCGCTCTTTGAGAAACGGCGTTTGAGTATGAATTTGCGCAGAAAATGAAGCAGAAAAACAAGCTTTTGCTTGCGACACGTTGTATACTTAGAATATTCCAGCCATTCAATGTATCTTGGAAACTGCTACCCTGCGAGGAACAGAAAGTGTTATGATCTGTTTGGTTTTTCTGCGACAGACATTCTTTGACTTGCGGATTAGCAGAAATGAAACGGCCGCCTTGCAAGTTCACCAGCGCTTGAAAAGTTTAGAGGTCATGCGTATTGACGGTTTCGCACGCCAACAAGCGATGAAAGATGTGACTAAATTCATTTAGATCAATTAGAATTTATGCAAGTATATAGGAAGACTATATGGGCACATGAGCATCCATTACTTGTGCGCAGAGTATCCTAGCTTATAGAGAATATATACAGGTGTCTGAGAATGATGCGCATCGCAGAAATCTCGCCTAGTTAGGATATGCGCATGACAATCCCCCATGCATTCAACTCAGTTCACCGCCTTGCCAAGATCAGGGAGCAAAAGGAGTAGCTGAGCTTTGAGCGACTGTGGTCGATGATGACGCTACTGTGCTGTATGGCGCGACTGTGGTCGATGGCATGACTGTGGTCGATGGCGTGACTGTGCTCGTTGACAGCGTGCTCGAGACAGTTGAGGTAGCAACCGCAGCTGTGGCTGAACTTAAGGAAGGACTTGCAACCGCACAGATTGGATGGCAAGGGTACGATGGGTTATAGTACGTGGAGCTGTACCTGATCGTATACACATCGCTTCCGCTCGTGTATCCCGTGTTGGTTGCATATGTGTTATTCCGCGCCTGTGTATACATAGCACACTGCTGCTGGTATGGCACACCGTTCTTGAACAGCATATAGGTATTAAAGAAGACGCACTTCAACGGGGCTCCATAAGCCGGTGGGTGTCGGGCGTTATAGGCTGTGGTATCGTCGCATGCCGCGGAACACAGGCGTGCGTCGAAGGCACCCGTGTTGAAAGTGCGGCTGCCAAGGAATGAGTTTTGGTTGTTGCAATCGAGCGGTGCGTTGATGGCAGCGTTGGCGAGATAAGAGGGTCCGACATAGTTTGGTGCTGTGCGCGGGGCAAGTTTCACATAACCGTTGGAGCCAGCGATGGCAACTTCGAAGCTTGAGCGGAACTGGCCTTTGTTTGTAGCTGAGGTGGCATCGATGGGAATGCCCCAGAAAGAGCATTTTATGTTTGCAGTTGCATTCGGGTTGGTACAGCCAGTGGAGGGGTCAAGGGTTGGGTCACGTTCGAAGACTAGAGGAAGCAAGTTAGCTAAATTAGGAAAAGAAAGGCACTAGGTAAGGTGAATATACGCACATATGTTGAACGAGGTACAGCCATTAATAGAGTCGCATTGGGCTGAACATTGCGATGGGGAGTAGGTGTCTACACTCATGTATCCCATGTACGCATATGTGCTCGTCGCCGCGTATAACTCCATGAAGGTCTGAAGATAACCCGAGGGAGTCTGTGCGGCCATAGAAACATTGCAAATGCTGCCATCATTTCTGAAGGCATTGGCGGATGAGAGATCAACATTATAGGTATTTGGCGTAGTTGGCTGAGGTGTACATCCGTCGCGTTTTGGTAGGGGTGAAGACCCAATAATTTCGTACTCAATTTGCTGAGGTCGCGGAGCAGCATGAGCGAGAGCCGTGAGGGCCAAAAGAGAGATTATGCTGCGCATATTGGAAAAGACCGATGTACTATAGGCAACACGTAAAGAGTGACAAAAAAGAAACAATGAGTGACTAGGAATACCACAGCAGAAGCACAGTGCAGGGAGTGTATGTCGAAAAGAATCCGAGATCGACGAGTTCACCTTGACCTTATAGAGGGCCTACCTACATACTAGGACCCAGGCAACAAACCGTCCAATTTCCGAACCCCATGTCTCTGAGGGGCCGACGTTGAGTAACGCCTATAAAATAACTTAAAATAATCAGCCGTTGCTCGTGTAAGAGGATGTGGCTAGCCACTAGACTGCTCGCGAAAGGGAGCCATCAATAGTGGCGTAAGGAAGCTTGTGACACAACCGGCACAAAGCTTTAGGAAACGTCTGCAGGCACAGCCGAAGCAGAACGCTAAAAGCGATCATTCTTCTAGCTTTCGTTTTGAATCAAAACGCAGCTGGAGGATAAAGAGTCTAAGGAGCCCAGCAACACGAGAAGTAGAGACGATGAAGTTGGAGTTCGGCAGTCGAGAAACTTTCAGTTGCTAAACTTTCAGTCGCTTATGTTGTGGGGAAGGATTCTGACAGCTCTCGTTGGACAAGCCACTCAAGCCTTGTGAACTAGGGTAACAAAACAAGCGACATCTGATAAAAGGAGGTCTGCAGTACCACTCTCAGAGCACCACACATGCGTTCGAGGCCCTCCTGGGATGGAAGTCAGCATAAATCGTGGCTACCTAAGGTTACGGGCAACGCAACTAACACTGAGATGAGTTGGCGCAGTGAGGCGCTGGAGGAGAAACAGTGGTTACAAACATGACATTATCCCTTCGACCGTTGGCGTCCAACGCTTATCTCAGTAAGCGACTCAGACGGCAAACGAGACAGTAAATCTCGCTAGTACTTAACTAGTATAGCTTGTATACAACCCCTACTAGCTTTATAAAACCCCTGCTAGTGTTATATAACCCCTGTATTTAGGCTTACTGTCTCGTTTGCCGTCTGAGGGCCTTTGGTGCGAAAATGTATGATGGTCGACTATCAACGGGAACGCGATGCTACTAAAGAGTAATATATCTCCACCAGTTAACTAGTTAACCACTATAAAAGGTAATCGATTATATTTTAAGGGTCGCTTTATTTATCTATGTACTTATTTATGTATTTTAGCTAATATAAAGTTCTAAAATTACAGGTCGAAATTTTTTAACGCATCTTTGTGGTCCAACTACGGGGCAAATCCTCTCTTAATGCCCCCCCCCCCCCCCTCCCCTCCCCCCCTCCCCCCGTTATACACTGCCTAAATAAAACGTATACCAACCCTAACTACCCCACAGCTCCGGAGCCACGTTAGATGGTCCCAAACCCTAGAATGTTAAGCACCAGACGGATTCCATAGAGCTTCGATAGAGCTTCGAGCAGAGCTCCGAGCAGAGCTTTGATAGAGCTTTAAGCAGAGCTTCAAGCAGAGCTTTGATAGAGCTTTGAGTAGAGCTTCGAGCAGAGCTTCGAGCAGAGCTTCGAGCAGAGCTTCGAGCAGAGCTTTGAGCAGAGCTTTGAGCAGAGCTTTGAGCAGAGCTTTGATAGAGCTTCAAGCAGAGCTTCGATAAGCTTTTAAGCCGAGCTTCATAGAGCTTCGAGCAGAGCCTTGTGTAGAGCCTTAAAGTAGAGCTTTGTGCAGAGCGTCGCGCAGAGCTTTGTATAGAGCTTTGTACAGGCGGTTTGTGCAGACGTTCGTGCAGATGTTCGTGCAGACGTTTGTAGAGAGACGATGGTGGAGACGTTCGTACGGACGATTGTATTGGGCGATTGTAGCGCCGTTTGTAGAGACGTTCGTAGAGACTTTCGTAGAGCGTTCGTAGAGACGATTATAAGACTTCCTAGTATATTAGTGCTGGGGACGCGTCGGTGTCTACCCCAAATACTAGAAGCGCGTAACTCGTGAGAAAATGGTATTCCTATCGTAAAAAAGTAATCAATTGTGGAGGAGACTGGTCTAACTTAACTTATCAGCTTATTAGGTTAAAAAGGTATTATTGGGGAGTCAAATATATAGGAGGAAGTGTCTCTCATACAAAATTGCGAAAATTAAAGTTGAGCACCATAGAGTTCCGCACCAAAGGCCCTCAGACGGCAGGGCAAACTTAAGGTCGGTAGATAGCTGATTGGTTAAAAGAAGGTGGCGTTTATTTAGGCGGAGACTAGTAATACTTTAGTATTAGTGAGTGCGCCTTCAGTTTGCCCTTGCCGTCTGAGTCGCTTACAGGCAAAACTCCTTAGTACGATATAGGTTTTGGCGCCAAATGTATCGTAATACCAATGGTATTGTTATATCAAGAGTCACGTGTAGGGTAAATAAGCAGTAAAACTTTAACAAAAAGTGGATCTTAAAGCCTAAAGGGTATAGATTTCCCTCCTTATAGGCCAGATATACCCCCTTCCCATACAACTAGTTATACCGATATTGGTGGTGGAGCTTAACGATATCGCCAAAAGTCAGATTATCGCTAGTTACACCAAAAAAGGCATGATCAGGGCGTGTAGATCGTAATACCAAATGTATCGTTATATACCCGGTATCGTATTAAGGAGTTTTGCCTGTACTGAGATAATCCAACGCCAAGGCCGCACGGACAGCTATACCGTGATGGCAGCTACACAGAAGTACATATGATTGGCTAGATCCCTTATCGATAACGTTGGACCCAACCCAGCGGTCGAAGGGATACGACTTTGGAGTATCCTGATAATTTGTAGCTGTATTGCTATATTCAAGGCTTCAAATTAGCCTTAGGAACAGGTTTCCTGCCAAAATCCCCTTCGGTCTATCAGCAAGAAAGGTGTAACGTAGGTCACCGGGTTATGACGGTCCACCTAGTTATGACGGAAATCTGACCGCCTGTCTAATTAGGAAAAGCGGTTTCCTATTTCGGTATTCTGCCGGAAAATATCGCCTTCAGCCTCAGATGAGGACTTCAATCCGCCAACTCGCGGTTATCTAAGCAATCAGATGCCTAATACACCGTAAAAAGTCGATATAGACTCTCTCCTATATATATTTAAGGCTTCATTCGGGTTTAATAATAAAATAATGCTTTGCGATGGTTTCCACTAGCGATTTGCCTGCAAATCGGCATTCGGCAGTATTTTGGTGTTCCGTCATAACTAAATGCGGTTAGATTCCGTCATAACTAGGTGGACCGTCATAACCCGGCGACCTACGTTACTGCAGATTGACGGCAAAGCACACCGATAATAGTGCCTAGGGATGTCCCGGACGCATACAGCTTGTACGAGCTCCGGCATCTCCCCCCAGTGTGCGCGCGCAACACCCAATTTCGCTTTCTTGCACACTAGAGAATTTCAGGTTTAACTTTTACAATTAAGCTTAAAAATTAGAGACTTTACCTTTTTTGCGAGTGCACAGCCTTTTTTATAAGTGCACAGAGTCTACGCTTTGACTAATTGTTAGCGAAATTGGAGAAAGAAGCCGGAGCTCGTAGCGAGTTGCAGATTCGGAACGGCTGTGGCTGCACGCAAGGACCTTTTTGGTTGCCTTGGAGAATCGCCAGGAGAATCAAATTGAAGACGACGCTTCCTTTTCTCCCCCTTAACTATGCCTCCATTATGCCCGCCAAAACGCGAATACAACGCTGTCGCTGCAGAGAGGTTGACGAAATTTGGCAATATCGTACGGGTGAAAGCCTCACGATATTTGACAAAGATCACGACACTGCGGAGGAAGGCCGCCAGAAGTAATGTTCTTGTAGCCAAGCATACGGCTTCGCTACAATTACTATGTGGGGTCACTTTAAGGGTAAGTCGTGAATCACACTCGGTTAGCAAAGCCGCCATCCTGAATCGCGCATCCTGCACAGGTTTCCCCCAGTGTTCGCGACATCCAATTTCGCTAGAAACTAGTCAAGTGTGCACCATCCAGCGTAGACACTGTGCACTTACAAAAGGGGGTGTGCACTTGCAAGCAAGGTGTGTGCATTTACAAGAAAGGTAAAGTCTCTAATTTTTAAGCTTAATTGTAAGAGTTAAACTTAAAATTCTCTAGTGTGCAAGAAAGCGAAATTAGATTGCGCGCACACTGCAGACCGCACTAGAGTTCGTCACAAAAATATGCACTTATGACTTCAATTTTAGTAATCGTTTATTCATCCCGACAGGTCAAAGAGGGGAAGATAGGTATGAGCAATCCCAACGCACCCATCTAACCCCTATTTTCGCTTCCACTTACAGCCGCTAGATGCTGACGCCCATCCTGCCATTACAACATCAAATTAGGAGTATAAACACATTCATACCCGCTTCCCCATCACCTGATCGATATGCTCTGGGCGCTCCGGGCGCTCCGGGCGCTCCTTAGCATGGCTCGCCCGCCGCATCTTCTCCACCAGCTCGTCCTTGCGCGTAGAATGCTCGCCGACGCGCGTCTTCCACGCTAATCTGCCGATGTTCTTGGGCCCACTGGGGTCGGTGAACATATCCTCGACCTCTTCGAGGTGCTTGCCGGCAGTTTCGGGGAACATGAAGAAGACGTGGATGAACATTGCGATGCAGAAGACACCGAATAGAACATAGGTCTTCCATTTAATGTTTTCAAAGGCTGGAGGCACGAAATAGCCCAGAGCAAAGTTGATGGCCCAGTTGGCAGAGGTAGAAAGCGCGACGGCCTTACCACGGACACGGAGCGGGTACAGCTCGGGTGGATAGATCCAAGATACTGGGCCCCATGTCGGAGCGAAGGAAGCAACAAAGAGGTAGGAACATGCGATGACAGCCTTAGAGGCCGGGCCACTAACTTGCCAAGATGCTTCCGGAATGCCGCCCACACCCCCTTCTGGAGCAGGAGAACCATAGGTGGCGAGGATTCCGGCGTTGGCGAAGAGCCAGGTCATCATCAGGGCGGCGCCTACAAGGAGGGTTGGACGGCGTCCCCAACGGTCGACCCAAAGAAGTGCTGGGATGGTCATGCAAACATTGATAACGTACTGGATGGACGAAGAAACGAGTAGATTGTTGCCTGTCAGTCCGGCCATCGTGAAAACGTCTGGAGGCTATCTTTAGTACCATTAAGAGGAGTATGATCATGGAGTGGGGAACGAACAAGTAATATAGTACATCATAACATTCATGCCTGTCAATTGCGACCAAATCTGGGTGAAGACGCCAATGTGAGTTCTGTTAATCATGTGTGGCTTCAGCAGCTCTAGATAGGTGACATCGGCGTTCTGGCGCTCGAATTCGCAGTAGGCCTGAATTTCAGCGAATTCGTCCTCAACAAGCTTGTTGTGAGGATCACCCTTCCCAAGAACAAGGACAAGAACGTTCTTGCACTCCTCCCAGCGGTCTTTGCGGGCGAGCCAACGTGGTGACTCCGGAAGAGGCATCATGCCGAAAAAAAGGATAATTGCTGGAATAGCTTGGAGCGCCCACGGAATACGGAAAGCAGCAGTTCCATTAATAAAAGAGCATCCATAGGATATCTGTTACGCTGTTAGAACTGTGTTCCTGCAGGTGTTGTGTGTGAAGTGAGCGAGGAAGGGTGGAAAGGGGAGGAAAAGGGGGTGTGTCATATGGGCTTCCTAGGTTTTCTAGACTGTAGAATTCAATGAAACGGGGCTCTTGCATAGAACATTATCATGATACCCCACGTGATCGCCCATTGCTGAGCTCCTACAAGCCTTCCTCGAAGTCGTGGTGGTGCCAATTCGGATATATAGACGGGGACTTGCGCTGAGCAGATTCCGACGCACAGACCGTTGATAATGCGACCAACAATGAGCATGGCAATATTCTGAGACGCAGAGACGATAATACATCCAATGCACCAGATAATTGCGCCGATCATAATCGCTTTCTTTCGCCCCAGGAGGTCGGTGACAAAACCCGAGATGAGAGCGCCAAGCCAACTACCACCAGCCATGGACGCGGTGATACCGCCTTGAACGCTAGAATTAGGACCCGGACATGATCCATTAGGATTCAGGCCAGCTTGATTAAAGTAGCAACGATAGGGGCTGCCAGAAATGCTTCGATGAATTTAGTAAAATATCTTGGCAATGAGGTTGCGTTAGCGAACTCACATAGCAGACATGGACGAAATATCGAAACCAAATAGACCACCACCAATAATCGCGATGGCCGCGATGAGATAGATGTTACCAACCGCCATGATTTTTTTTCAATTATGGTTGTGATTCTGAGCGTGGTTGAGGGATAAAGGGATGGGGCGGGCTCCCTTAAAGCTTCCAGCGACTGAAAACAAAACCTTGAGCTGAGAGAAAAGGCAACTCATGACCTTTGATCTGCCTAGGAGGAGGCATTTTCACAAGATGAGGTCATGTCAGGCGAATTCGTGGGGCAACAGCAGCAGACAACAAGCTGATCACCTAGTGTACCACCAATAGGAACTCTAAGCCGGATTACTAGCATACTCTGGGCACGACGGGCATTCGGGCATGGAAGCATTGTGGAAGTCGGTTGCTGAACGTCAGGCTGAAGCTTTTGGGCGCACGTAAGTGGCGTCCTCCCACGAGTTCGGGTGTTGCAGCGAGGCTTTTAAGCCTCCCCAACCGTTTTTTCCCCGCACCTCGCAATTCTCTACTACAGGCTAGCTGCTCCAACCCAGTAATGAGCCTGTGACGACTAAAGAATGGATTGTCGAACACTTGGAGGATTTCAGGCTTGCTTATGCGGGACCTCTGGCTGCAGCGCTAAGCTTTCTCTGCCAAGGGCGGGAGGCTGGCAGCGTAACATCAAAGCTAAGCTGGTTTCAAGGGTCAAGCCGCTGGCGGCTGCCGCGCTCGCATATTTCCTACCCAAGAGAGAAAATTTCAACGCCCATCATGAGATGATCGAGCGTGTCGCAATTATTCCGCTCGGCTTATGCGCTATGCGCTATTACCTACCGACTCCTCGCGACCCTGTTGCATTACCGTGCCGCGACCCCGCACCATTCAAACCTCGCGCGAGTGCCCTGTCTACACATTATTGCCGGTCGAACCACCGAGGACATCGTGTCCGTGCCGATCGAGGTAAAGCTCTTGCTCTGAACGTCCTCATCCATCCCTGTTTTGAATCCCCCGCCCCGCGCCGTTTCTTCGAAGCTAGGCGTCGCCGATTCCTGGCTTGTCATTCGCACACTAAATCATCACCACGTGGCGGCCCCCTCATTCAACCACATCCCGAGTTCTCGGTTTTGACTTGGCCGAACAGCCGACGACATACTCCTGGGTTGGTGTGACTTTCGAAAAATCCTAATAGGATTTCTTCTCAGTAACGGCCATTGGGTAGGTGAGACGAAGGGCCTCGCGTGGGGTTACATTACATGAGGACCACAGCATCTTGGCACAATTGTGCAAAGTTTTTCAAATAGCTCTCGGAAGTATACAAACGATTTAAAGACTCAACTAAGGCATTCTAGAATCAACAGCTTGAATATCCTATTGCCGAGGCCACCCCTCTAGAGCCCTAGCCCCTTCATAGGCCTCGCGCGAAAGATAGTTTCTATCGACACCATATAATCTTAAAACCTGCAGCTCAGTCGCAGCATAACCCGGCCGGTTCCAGTCTTTGGGATATGGTGAATAGTATGAACTCCTCCGCGCAGCCTTAATTGTTCTACTGCAGTTAAGTGGTAGATGGACGTACATTCGCTCTACTTGCCTAATTATCTTTATCTCTTTGAAATGAGTAATTTTACAAAATGCCGCGCTCGGTAGATACTGGTCAATATTAGTCTTCCTAGCTCGCTTTACACAAACTGGCTTCCGTACCAAACTCAGCTGAAGTCCTTATCTCCACATGTGATTACGAATCTCTAAACAGAGACTTCATTCGTTTAGACACCTCCATCGTTTGCGTAAGATTTTAGCGCCACGCGACTACAATAATAAATTAAATGACCGGATGAGTAAGTATACCGCGGAATCTTGATGCCCAAAACAGCATGTGGGACGTTGAAAAGATAGACCAATGGAAAAAGGTGCGTTCCTGCCGCTCACTAGATATCTAACGGGCATGTTACTCCACGGGTTTCCGTAATCTGGCCCTGCCGTACTCGGCCTCAATGGACTACCCGTAACGTGGCACACGGGGTTTTGCTCGGTGCCTGAGTTTTGCTCGATTTGAACACCAAAATTTTTGGTGGCAAATAACCAGTAAAAACCATTACACACCATTGCATTGTTAGTAAGGAGTCTTAAAACAATAAATATATGTTTATAAGTCTATTTAAAAATCTATTTCTAATGGTTTAAAGCTCGATTGTCTGGTGAATTTGGCCCCAGCCATGATGTTCAAAGCTTGAAGGTGGCAGTAGCTTGCAAAGCTTAGGGACCGAGCAAAACCCCGTGTGCCACGTTAATTGTCAAAAATCTAGTCTTAATAATAATAAAAATGAAAGTATATTCAACTCGCTAGCTTATTATTAACTCTTTCTTAGCGTGTGAGGAACAGCATCATGACTTCATGTAAGAGAACACAAATCGTTTGCAGCACACAGCACAATGTGTCTTCCACGCATGTTCAATTGTAGTATTTTCATATTTATCAATAACAGCCTAATTGTGTACATATCAGAGGTGAAAAAGACGTCAGAAAGCATAATCAAAACGACTTTTTCATACTCTGCCTAGCTGACCTTTCGAGAAAACAGCAACAACCAAAAATCTTTGGCAAATGCGTACACGCAAGAAATATTCGTTCAGCTCTTGCCAGGCCATCTGGATTTTGGCGCGCTTGGAGTGCTTCGGTATCGGTCAGGTTTGGGGACAAGCAAGCTGTCAAGCCCGCTTTGACTACTACGAGCATCTTGCACATCGTCACGGACCTTTAGAAGTGCTTTGCACGGGTGCACCTGCCATATACTTGTCCATGCGGGCTTGACAGCTTGCTTATTCCCAAGTCTGGTCGGTATCCAATGTATAAAGCAACTCATACTGATTTCTTAAATATCTGAAGCCATTTGCGAGGACATAACTGGAGACCTAACGGACACAGATATATTGCTTCATACTAGGAAATCGGTTTTGGACCATGTGTTTACTGGTATCCGGTTAGGATGTTTGTATTCGCACCTACACCGTCTCGAATAAGATCACTCGGATATCAGCTTATGTCATCCACAAAACGGCGCACTGGCTCTCCAGCCAAAGATATCCTGCACCTCATAATCCATCTTCTTCATAATCTCCCTATCTACAGCAAGGAACTGGTTCCTCTCCTGCCGGCAAGTACCTCTGCAGAAAGCATAAATAAGAGTGGTGCGATACTCATCAGTACTGTTGGCGCCCCCACAATGATAACAGTTTCCGAGTACAAAACAGCAATCACGATGATTCACTTCTGCGTACGTGACTTCTGTAGGGAGAGGAGTGCGCTCGTCATCTCATAGGTTCATAGGTGCGATCCCAGAATCACCTCCATATCGCCGTTTTGTTTGGTGGTCCTCGTGACTAGTTGAGCTGTTAACGCAGACACGAAAGTCACAATTAAAACCAACCAACGATCACCCACTCGCAACCACCCAAGCCAACAAGGTCGTTTCCTTTTGGGTCTCCATGATACCTAGTGTGATGGACAAGGTCATCACAGGAGACCCTGAGACTTACTCCCTGGACCGACCATATTCGAAAAGAAGCTTCAGCTGGAGGACTGATAGACTTATTTCTCTCTTATCGGCGAATCACCACCATTCGGTAACGACCGTCAAGAGATCATCCCTGGCGGCGCGGACGGTAGCGTTTTGTATTACAGCCTTGGCTGCGGCAGGAGACTTCGCTGCTAGCCCCAGGACGGTCTTCATTTCTTTGACAGTGCCTCAAGGCTTGTATTGGCCTCTGGTTTCTCGAGATACGGCTTGAGCTCCTTATTTGGGTGACATCCTCAACAGAGACTAGTTCTTGGACTATCACAGCGCCATCACGATACGTAATCTTGAGAAATATATCGAGTGGTGTATCCTTAGGGAGGACTTCAACTCAAAACGTAAGAGGCACAAGCAAGCAATATGCTCAGTAGATCTCCCATTTGAGAGAGACTAGCGGGAGCGGTCCAAGTTTGGGGCCAGCCAGTGCTTTTATCAATATTCAATACTTATCGATGAGGATTCAGTATTCCTCAACAACACCATAATAACATATTATTGAATTAAATATAAATTAAAAAGCATTCCAATATCTATATTATCAATAATATAATTCCCTGTGGATATTGAAATGTACTAGAAATATTGATAAAAGCACTGGCCGGCCAGCTGAGTCTTCCGCTTCGTCCTCGCTCAAGACCTGGCTGTGGAGTTGGTATGCAAACTGCATTATTATATTGGATAGGGATAAATGAAATGATTACCTTTGTCCATTATTGTGCTGGGGATCCACTTATGTATTGACTTATTCGACGCTGTTGGTGTTACTTCGATTTCTGCCTGATATACCCCCAAACCAAATCCCACCAGTGTGTCCAACACGCCCCGCGCAAACACGCCCTTGCCCTCAAAAGTAGGCAGCACAGCGTCGAGCTTCTCCAGCGTACTGCTGTAGTCCTCGAGCAAGCTTCTCGACGCCGCAGAATAGCGTAGCATACGAGCTGTCGCCGTTCCAACTACGCTGGTGCAATAGCATCACCTCGGGGCCTTGGAACGCCAGCCCGATGTTTGTCAGGCTTTTGGATAGCGCATCAACTTCGGCCCGGAAGTTCGGATATGGCCATGTCGACAGTTTTGGCTACTTCGATGCAGGTGTATATGGTCGCACTCGACCCCGGCAACTGTCTCGGCAATGCTGAGTGGATGTCTCATTGATAATTGAGACTTTATCTCTTCAGACAGTCACTTTCCAGACATCCGGGGCGCTGTTGCGAGCGTTAGTAGACAGGTGTATCCATGGGAGAAGAAATGTAGGGGTCATTTTACCGCTTGGCATAAGACAGCATAAAGGCAATGGCTAACAAAAACGGATGACATAAGCTGTCCTATTGTAATAACGATATATCCCACTTTAAAATGCAGTGAATCTAATAATTGATGCATTTTATCACTCACAACACCCTCTGCCGACGCCACACCAGCCATACATATGCATAATCAAATCTTCAATTCGCCCTCAAACCCACCAGCATGCATGAAGTTAGCTCGTAGTGGCGTGACACTGCCATCATGTTAGCCGTAGACCGCACCAATGGCCAGCCAACATACCTCGTATAACCCTCTTTAACGGCCCATCCATCATTCCCTGGGGGTGCGTCGTCAACGCTCTGGTAAACATCTTTGAACCTTGGCGCCCACTTAAAGTGCTTGTGCGTGTATCTAATGTGTCCGTTGCCCGTTGGCGTATCGTATCCACTACCTGTCCCTTCTTGGCCTTGTTCCCTACGCCCCTGACGCTCCTCCGCCTTCCGCATTGCCGTCTCGACTTCCTCCAGGCCCTGGTCTTCCTCTTCCGGCACCTCGATTTCTTGGAAGCACGACCCGCTCTTCCACTGATTCTGCAGCATCTCCGTGTACAGCGTCTTGCGCTCCCCGACTTTGTCAACTAGCGGCACATTGACAGAATAGAGGTGGACGTTATTTCCCCAGTTGGCGTAGAGATGCTCGATCACCTTCACCGAGTGGGCCGACGCGCCCGCGATGATGTCCGGATCGTGGTTCCGGTCGAAGAAGGCGTAGGATAGAGCAATAGCCTTTACGCCACACACAGCTGCTTCTATCGCGCCGCCGATTGTGCCGCTGGAGAGACTGAACACGGCGGTGCTGTTGCGACCATAATTCGGCCCACTGACAACAAGGTCGATAGGACCTCTAGCCTTAAAGTAGTGGTACAGTCCAATCTGCACACAGCTCGCGGGTGTGCTGTCGACGAGAACCCATTCCTCGTCGTCTGAATTCCCGGGCAGCGGCCGGTTTGAGGTGGTGCCGGTGTTGGAAAGTCGGCCGTCTACGGCCTTTAGAGGACCGGGGCGGAAGTAGGTTGGTTTTAGGGATTTGCCCACAAGATGGGCCTTACCAATCCATGAGCGTTGGATGTTCGGGAGGACGACGGAGACCTTGTGGCCGGCCGATTGGAGAGAGGAGACGAGGGAGTGGACGTAGGGAGAGGATTGGTTTGATGGGGGGCCGTCGTCGTTGGTGATCTAGGGAATAAAATTAGCGGGATATGTTCGGGAATTGCTGGGGAGCGTTACGAGTATGTGCATTGCGGAGAGCTGAGGTACGGGGCGTTAATTGAGGTGTTAAAATGTTTTGGTGGTGGCGTAGATGGTGTTGTCGGACTTTGACGCCGCCCTGGCTCCGTTATCGATAACCGTGGGTTGCGACTTCTCTTGGCTTGAAGATTGCGGGCGCGGGCCCTTACCATGGCGCCTGGCCGTAAGAACACAGTATGCTCTCCATGACGCTGCAAATCATCGTCCGAGCGCCAGGTACCGTGACGATCAACAGGGGAATACAGTGTTCACTCTATTCATATAGCTATTTCGCCCATATTGCGCTGTCTTTCACCGTGCTCACTTTCGAGGGGCGGCCTCAACAAGAGATGGGGGACCGACACCACCCCTCCCCTCAGCAACCTCCACAACAACCCCGATGCCGAAATCAGCAGTCCGGCCACAACTCCCCCATGATTCCGTGTCGAAAATTTCGAGAGGTAGAAAATAAAAATGGCCCCTCGGCGGCTGGGGCCAGACACTCAAAGGGTTCCCGACGTCGGGTCCCCGCCCTTCCGCTAATTGTATACTGCGGAAGATGGGTTTATATAGTCGTCACTACGTCTGCTTACCAGCAATTTTATTCTTCATCTGATTCTCTGAAGCTTTCACCGAACTCTCGATTCTTCTCTGATACCCTCTACAGCTCCCTGCAGTGTCATATTTACTTTACCCCAAGAATACCCAAAGTAAGTTCCGGAATATCCAATAGCATGGCTAGTTTCCCAAAGCAATCAAAAGGCTAACGAAATTTCCCAGCAACCCCAAAACCCAACAAAATGGTCGTCGCCGTTCCCACCGCTAGCCTAGAGGGCAAGGTCGCTCTCATCACCGGTGCCGGCCGCGGTATTGGCCGTGGATGCGCCATCGAGCTCGGCAAGCGCGGTGCCTCCGTCGTTGTCAACTACGTCTCCTCCAAGGGCCCCGCCGAGGAAGTGTGCGGGATAATCGAGGGCTTCGGCAATGGCGCAAAGGCCATTAGCATTCAAGCCGACGTGTCCAAGGTCTCCGAGATCAACAGGCTCTTCACCGAGGCCAAGCAGGCGTTCGGCAAAATCGACATTGTCATGAGCAACTCGGGCACTGAGAGCTGGGACAAGACTGAGGAGGTGACGGAGGAGAAATACGACCACGTCTTCAACCTGAACGCGCGTGCCCAGTTCTTCGTTGGGCAGGCTGCCTACAAGTTCCTCGAGGACAACGGCCGTGTCATCCTCATGTCTTCCATTGCTGCCGGTCTGCTAGGCGTGAAGGACCACGCTCTTTACAACGCTAGCAAGATGGCCGTCATTGGTATGATCAAGGCTTTCGCGACTGACTTTGGCAAGCGCGGCATCACCGTCAACGGTGTCGCACCAGGCGGCATCAAGAGTGACATGTTCACCCAGAACGCATGGCACTACATTCCAGGTGGTACTCCAGAGTGGCCGGCGGAGAAGATCGAGTCATTGATGGCAAGCCACTGCCCGCTTGGCAGGTGCGCGCTGCCGGACGATGTTGCGAGGGTAGTTGCGTTCTTGGCGTCTGAGGATGGTGGATGGGTCAACGGTAAGGACTACCCCACTGGAATTAAGTATAACGTATGCATTAAAACTTAAGCTAACACTCTTCTAGGCCAGGTCATCACAATCTCTGGTGGCTCGTCCCAGTAAACTTTTACATTCTTCCTTGTCTTCTAGTTACTTTTCATGAATGTGCATTAGTACGGCTATGGCAATGGTGATCCAAGGATTATATGGAGGGCATGGGTTCTTACCAGTTCAGCGGTTAGCATAGATAGAAATAAAAAATCAGCATAAAATCATCCTGCCATTTTTGAATTCAGTCTTTGTACCGTCTAAGAGCTAAAAGGCCTTCTACTGCTAACCACTCTCCTTAAAGCATACTGATAGTAATATTGTCACGGTTATGCTTATCTGTTCGTTCTCCATCAAAGTCCCGGAATATTTCCGGGCTAGCCTCTCTTGCGGCATCTGAGTGCTGACTGGGGTTTCCAGGGCAACACGTCGAGATGCAGGTAGCGGCGTTCACTAATAACTGCTAGTGTCAGAAGTATTGCCGAGCCAATAGAATCAATAGGATCACGGCTCCATGACCATACGCGTATTTTTTGATTCTGGTGTTCGTGCACGGTTCAATTTGTAGTTGCAAGGGATAGAGGCGTCCAAATAGACGAGCCAACCAAAGGCTTTAAATCAAATAGAGTCTTGGCAAAATGAAGTCGTAGTAAAGGCTCCAAATCATTACAATAAATCTCAAATTTGCTATATTATCGTCTCAATTGTTATCAGATTAAAGTGAGATGTTCCTGCTAGCAAGGTCCTTCTTTGCAGAGCGGTATATCGCATAGATTCTATACTAAAGACATTTGTTATGTTTTAGTGTTCGTGCACGGGCCACATCTATCAACAGCGCATGGGATAGCTTCCTACCTTAATTATATAGCCTGTACAGGCTCCAGTGTCCCCCCCTATGCCTTTCTTGCGGGTGCACAGCTCTTTTGGCAAGCGCACAGTATCTACGCTAGATGGTGCACTTGACTAGTGATTACCGAAATTGCTGTGTGTGTTGCGCGCACAGGGGGGAACACTGGAGCCTGTAGGTCGTAAACGTACTTCTAGCAGTAAAAACTAAAACAAATTATTTTTGAACTTGATTATCACGATTTAAATAAGATAGCAATTATAACTCTAAGTCCTCAGCTTTACTGCCAAGACTCTATTTAATCTAAACCTTCTAATTGGTTCGTTAGTGCGAGAGCCTTTATCGACAGCGCATGGGATACTTCCTAAAATTCCTGAAATAGTATTCACGCGCAAACATCCAGAAAAACATGTAACATCCGCTTCCTCCATAACCTTTGCAGCTCTCCTTAGCTGAGATCTGTTCTTTCCCGTCCCAGCCCCTATCTACACGTGACATGTACATATAGTTAATCACGTGATATGCTAAGTTCTATTGACCTTTTTTCTTTCCAATATCGCCTCGAAAATCTCGAAATGGCACGAACTCTTTGGGACACGATTTCGCACCCATATTACAAACCGCTGCAGCCGCCAGACTGGCCTCCTTGTTACGGTCTGGGAATACCCTCAAAATAGATACTTCGAAGGTGTCGAACGGAAAATGAGGTCATAAAAGGACTCGTGTGTAGATTAAACTATGAAGAAAAGAGACTATTTATACATGGTGCAGGTGCAGGCAACAGGAACAGGTACTAGGCAACTGAGACATTCTGTCTCAGTTCGACAGAAGGTCTACATGATGAAGTGCGAGCTGTGGCACTTGATGGAAATTCTCTAATTTTACTTCCACGCGACTATGATGGTGGCGACTCACCCGCCGATCAAAGTAGGTCAGAAAATAAAAAATTGAGGACTGTCTATTCAAACTGGCTCTAAGGAGCCTTATATCCATGAGGAAGGTTGCAGGGTGGTAGGCAACAGTGTAGTAGGCAATAGGGTAGTAGGAAGTCGCATTGGCAATAACGTGCGGTTAGCCCGCCGATTAAAGTTTGGCGTGAGTGGGACCATCTCGTCGGCTTGGCGTTTCATCTGCTTTGGTTCCACGTCCTCAACAATGGATCACCATTTAAGTTCAAACCTAGCGGCTACATAATAAGCTACCAGACCCTCTGAGCCCATCCATCATGGCCAGGCACCAAGCACATCTAAGGGCCCAAAGGAGATGGCCGGCTTCGTCGCAAGTAGATAAAGGTACGCTCCCTTTACTGGCCTACAGAGCAGATGTCCGATCTGACCCTTCACAGGAAAGCGGCTTCGAGGTATTCAGAAAACAGAGCCACAAAAAGTCCGGAGGAGCGCACGCCTCCAAGCGTTTCGCAGCCTCGAAAAAGTAAGAATACCAAGCCTAGACAGAGACACTCGTTCCTCTTAACAGAAGAGGTACGTATACATTCCTTTAGTATACTGCCTAGAGCCAACTCGACCTACTGGATAACAGAACTGTCCGCCTCCTCTACCATTACAGGGCCGAAAGCGACCCCAAGAAGCGGAACACCCGGCGAATCACGTATCGACTGAGCGGCCTCAAAAACGTCCTCGATCTTTGCCTGTAGGCCCTTCTCTCGGGCAGACGGTTGGTCAGGAGTCATATTAGCCATTGGGCAGAGACAAAGAAGTGGCCTAAGGAATTCTTCCAAAAGAATGATATGTCACACTTGTTTGAAAGGAAGAAGTCATTGTCTTCTCTTCGGCGTAAACGATCGGAACCTAGCCTCACTGCTTCTGCGACTCTAAGCGACCAAAGGGGAAGAGATGAAAAGAGTGTTCCATACAATCATCTAAGCTACGAAACTTTGCTTGAGACCCTGGGCGGGTTCTACATGAACGATCATGAGCTAGGTATCTCGGATAGAAGTGAGAGCCTCTGCCGCAGACTACTTGAGAAGAAGCATGCGCATCCAGAAAATACCATATTTCGTGATGACCAGACTTTCAAGGAAGCTTGCCGGAAATTGCAAGGCAGGAATGAAGCAAAGATCATTCAAGTTATGGGTCAACTGCTTGTTCCCTCTGCAGAAACCCTCGCCACGCTTAGCGACAAGTGCTTCAACGTTTTGGCCGATAGTGCCGGTGATGACTGGAACAACTCTATTCCTGTAACTAATCCTCGTCCACAACCAGATTACGCTGCTGGCTTCGGGCGATCTGCCTTCTCAGATGATCATTTCAGGAAACTTCAACCTGCATTGGGCGATCCTCTGTGCCGGTCCTATTTCATGGCTACTTACTACATACTCTTTCCATTTCTAACGTGCGAAGTAAAATGTGGTACTACGGGACTTGATGTTGCAGATCGGCAGAACGCACATAGTATGAAACTTGCGATAAGAGGCATTGTCGAGCTTTTTAAACTGGCGAAGAGGGAGAATGAACTCCACCGAGAAATATTAGCTTATTCGATTTCCCACGATCACCGAAATGTAAGAATATACGGCTATTACCCTGTTTTTAATGGGCCCAAGTTCACAACTCACCGTCATCTAATTCACGACTTTAATATCATAGCGCTCGCCGGTAGAGAGAGATGGACGACATATGATTTCACGGTAGAGGCTTACATGGAGTCGCTTAATCTCCTTAAGAAGATCCGGTCCGTTATTGACGACCTACCGCCTAACTTTAATCTCAAAGACTCTCAAAAATCCGAGCCACAGCTATCAGAGTACTCTAGACTTTCGCAGCAATTTGGAAACCAAATCTTAGCACTAGGAGAACAAGACAGTGACTTAAGCCATGGTGACTTACAACCGATTACTCCGGATACATCAACGTGAACGGCCTCTAAAAGGAAGAAGGGAATCTGATACTGCAACTAACAGATTATCGGGATGAAGCTTTGGAATGTGAATGATGGGGATGGAAGGATTAATTTGTCATTTATATTGGCCTCTCTCTACGTAGGCTATGAAGATCTATTTTAGTGCTCCTTCAAGATGCATAAACAAAGCTTCGTTGGAGTCTATTTTTGAGCTCTCCCTCGGTGAAGCCCATTTTGGCTCCGCTCTCCTTCCCTGCTCTGAAAGCTCTGTGATGAGAAATTCGAATAGAGGCCCATTTTCAGCCCCTTGCAGTCAAGGGATAGATTGTGTATCGCAGACTTCATTCCCTATCGTCTTGACACAAAGACCGAGGAACGGACCGGTTCGGAGCCGCGGCCATTTTAGCAAAGCATGATGAGAGAATTCCCAAACGAAGTGCTGCTTGAGGTCTTCTCCCCCTGCCGAGGTCCGACTGGAAGTCGAAAGCATGGTCCTTTTACGCGCCTCACAAGCGGTTACTCTCTGCCGAACTATGAAGATTAGAGGCGGTCGTTCACAACCATGGTTCAGTCTAACCTAACTGTCTTTCACACGATGTCGGGGCCACACTGCCCCTTCACACTGCTCCAGCCGAAATATCATCCAGGAATAGCGTCTCCAACCCCAACAAAAACAACAACTCCTCAAGACCGGGCCCTCTCATCTCAGACGCGATAGGACCTCAGCTCCATCTCACGCCCATGCCTTCATTGCCTGCAACTTCGCCTCGAACGAGAAACAGGGTACGCTAACAAAGCAGTCCGATATTTCTGTCCGATAAACCAACCAGACGGATTGTTTAACACACAGTAAATAAATTAGCTTCCATGCCATCGGGGAAGGGCGAAACCGTAGTAAAATGTGATGTCGAACGTCAGGGAACACAAGGTTAGATACCAAAGCCGAATGCGCGAATGTGATTGGACGACAGGGGCAGCAAGAATTCCGTCGAGGGCACTGCAATGGGACAACTAAAAAACCTGTTCTTAATGGGCCAATCATTCCAGAATACGAAGGCCGACGGTTTTGAAAACCGGCCATCTGCCAAAACGCAAGGAACGCCAAAATCTCTACCTTTTGGAATTCGTATACAATTTCAACCCAAAACCTAAAACTCTTAATTAAAGTTATTCCATAGAATTTTACGATAGTTAAATTTAAGGCGCAATTGCTATTTATTTGTTATCGCGGGCCTAGAATGCGCAAAATACTCGCTTAAAAAATTGGCCGGTTTTCCAAAACCGGCGGCCTCTGTGTTGTGCGAGAGTTTTGGTGGGGTAAATTCGCTTAAAATCCAGCCAATTAAATGGCCGGATCTCAAAACCGGCGGTCTTCGTAACACTTATTGAAGGGGCAAGTATTTTAATGTTCCAAACTATTCTTGCAGTAAGCCTAATTAGGAAGGCGGTAGTGCTTATTTCTTGACCGGTACTAGCAGGGGGGCGTCTGAGGCATTGACGTTACAGTCAAATCTCTTTAATACGATATACTACGGTATCAGGCATAAGTTTCGTTAGTATGGTGGCGTTCTTGGCTTGCAGTGGTAACTTTATAATAAATAGTTAGTAAGAGCGCTGAAAGATCTTATAGGACTGATTGGTAGAAAATCCTAGTAAGAATCCTGGCTAATATTTCACGCTAATTTTCGTACTAACGAAACTTATGCCTGATACCGTAGTAGTTTATTCGGCCGAGCGTATCGTAATACTAAGGGTATCGTTGTATTACATACTTGTATATAAAATGCACCCAAAATCAAAATTAGGTAATAATATTATATATCTATACGCGTGAACTCGTAATTGAGCGATCGGCTACACTAAAATACATCGCGATCGATTGCTGCTTAGTGTTTTAAGGTCGTCGGCCTTAAATTCAACGCTCGTGCCTTAATAGAGTCGTAATTACGTCTCTATTAGAATCGCTTTACTGCTCCTTATAAAGACGAAGCTTTTATAAGGCTATAAGCGCCTTATTAAGCTTAATTTAAGGTTGCTTAATAGCTTCCTCATCCGTTTCCGCATCGCGATTAGGCCCTGCGTAGAGCTCTACTATATACTTAATAAGATCCTCTAAGGAATCTTCTACTTCCTCACCTAGTAGCTTAATAAATTCCTAAATATTTATTACAGCGTGAATCCTTCCTGCTGCGAGTAGCTGTTCAGCCATTTACTGCATCTTATTAACCACAGGAGAATCTAGATAGTCTTAAGGGCAAGGCCGTGGGCCTATACAAGAGCCAAATAACGTAGATTTAATAAAGCAATTCTTAATTATCTGTGGTATAACTTCCTTCTAAGCTTTAACTAACTATTAAATTGCCTATAAGACATGCATCTGCTTAATTAGATTCTTATCTTAAAGCGAGAGCTTCACTATAAATTATAGCTAGTATCGCCGATAGAGCAGCTTAAAGTTTATAATTATCCCTTAATTAAGAGGCTAATATACTAAGGTGTAATTAGGAGGAAGGAACTCCACGTACGTATTCTTAAGAGAGCCATTCTTAATAAGTATTTAAACAGCTGCTTTATGGGCGCTAAAGCCGTCGATTAAGAGCAGTATCTTTCTGCCATACATCCTTTTATTAAACTAGGTAAGCCACTTAAGCATAATTACCGTTATTATCTAGGCCTTCTTATTATGCCTCCATATAATATTTATTAAGGCTATATTAATGCGATTACGCGAGAAGTAATATAGCTTTAGTGATAAGCCAATTATAAGGAGAGGAAGCTTATCTAAGCCATCTGTATTAGAGTAATTACTTAGAGAAATTTATACCTTCTACTTCTTTGTTCCTAATAGAGCCTTAATAGCCAATATAGTATGTTCGTACCAATTTAATGGCACGAGTGAGTCAGATCCAGGGGCACGAAATACGTGTAGTATCGTATGCTCTTTTGGATGATGGTGACTTGTTCTTCTAATTGTACATAAAGAGGTAGAATTTAAGGGGTTTCCTGAGCTCGCTTAGCTCACGTGATTGCGTCCATAAATTCCCGTTCGAACTCGTTTAGATATAGTATCTAGTATAGCCTTCCAAAATAGCCCTGTTTTATCCATATTGTAAACATCCCTTAGCGGATAAAGCTCGACAATTACTTAAAGCTCTACTATACGATCTTCTACTCCTTTTATATTAGCTAAGGCAGCCTTACTATACTACTTCCTCTTACGAATACTATTGTAAGATTTAAAGCCTCCAACCAGCTAAGTAACCACTTTGGCTTAATTGTTATCGCCAGTACGGGTATTCGTTGCTATAATTAAGTGGCAGCAGCACGTATAAGGTCGCCGGTAATAGAAATACGAGAGTTTTATAGGCGTTAGTGCCACTTAAAGAGAGCCTCCTCTAAAAGAGGATATTCGGTAGCTCTCTTTCGCTCTTATATACTTTACCCACGTTATAATTTAGCTTAATTAAGCTGTTTAAATTTATTGCTTAGTATTTTTAATATTAAGGATTAATTAATATTATAATGGAGAAAGTTGCTTACCTAGTAAGCAATCTCTAATTATAGTAAACCGGGGTATTTTTAGTAGTAGGCGCGTATTTTCTAACGCTCGTAATTAGTAAAGCCGTAACAGCGTTGCCTTATAGAATTTTAATATCTTACTATAATAAATAAGATAGAATTAAGTATAGAGAGTAAGATCTAAGGGTAATTTTAATGGATTTTAATCGTTATATAATAGATTTAATGGCTAAACTTGCGGTAAGCAAAGGTCAAATCTAGCAAATTAAAATCTGCTTATACCAATATTAGTGGTAGGTGCTTAATAATATCGTCAAAGGTCAGATTATCGTAATATTACACCAAAAAAGGCTTGATTAAGGGGTGTAGATCGTAATGTAGAGGTTATCGTTATATACCCCATATCGTATTAAGGAGATTTGACTGTACCCCCTTGTATGCAGACCGTCATAACCCTATCACCTACGTTACACCGATCAGCTTGTCCGCAATAATTAGCGCACCCTCCTGCACACATGCCTTAGGCGCCCGGTCCTTGGCCAGGGCAATTTAGACAAGAGGTCGCTCTCCTGCTCAGGGCGCTTGTTTCTTTATACACGTTCCAAGTTGGACCTATCAATTTGGCTTTGCTTTCGGTCGCAACTTTGTGTACCAGCGCAGCCGCACAGCCCCCGGAGTTCTGTTCGGAAACTGGCGACAGATCCAATCCCATTGCTTACCATCTTTTATCCACTTAAGTAGGTTGTCGTCGTCCTCTCGTGACCAACGACTATATTTTGTAGATCGAGCGCTCGTCATCATCGTTACCCGGACGTTCATTATTGCCGCTCGAACGGTCATCATCGTCGCCCGAACGGTCATTGTCCTGTGGAGTTAGCCTCCCCCCAGTGTAACAAGACACCTGTGTTCCGAAACAAATAGGAGGTACTTTGGCTTTGGAGCAACTCAGAACCTGCGCACAAGTTAATATATCTATAGTGCTACCATCATTGTGCTCTGTAGCCAGTCCTTTCTATTTCAGATACTTTGCACTCAAAAATTACACAAGTATGGCCTTCTTGTTGCCTGAGTTCCGCAGACTGTACTTTTATGCCACAACAATGTTTCAGTACTACAGCATAGCCATCATTATTTTTTCACTCATTTAAACCATAGAAGGGCTAATTCAACCGCGCGATTCTCACTATTATGCTTTTGAACCACGGTCAATAATGTACGTGGTGTAGGAGGAAAATTCGCCATGCAGGTCGGTACTTCCGGACACAACAATAACCCATCTGGGTAAGGCGCAGACATGTAAGGGCTGACTGTTTTGATATGTAACATCAAAACCGTAAAGTATGGATGTCAATAGGTTTTTTTTACACATAACCCAGTCTAACCTCTTTTGGTGCGGGGAGAAATGCCCTATGTGGCGAAACAAACATGGACCAATCAACACTCAAGCGGCCAGCTTGCAGCACCTGACAGCCAAGCGTTTCACTCCGAAAGCTTTGAACTAGACGCCAGCTTCAAATCTTCCCATATCGCGGGGTAACCACACCTTAACTATTCCAATAAGTAACTAAACACTTAGAGAAAGTCTGTAGGACAGCAATTAAGCTGCAATCGATTCACTTGTTCCGGTCCTTTCTAGACTGGGTGGACAGCTGTTGCGTCAAGAAGTCGAGTGATTCCGAGCTTTCGGAGTCACTCAACTCCATGTTTCGCTGGTACCAGGGCGCTGAAAAGTGCTACGTTTACCTGTTCGATGTCTCGACAATGAAGAGGAAAAGGGGGAAGAGCCCGCAGGACACTTGGGAACAAGCTTTTCGAGAAAGCAAGTGGTTCACTCGCGGTTGAACGCTTCAGGAGCTCCTTGCTCCTTATTAATCCCTTATTCGGCGGCGATATGGGCGGCGGCGAAGATTTGCTTGATAGCGCTGGGGATGAATATCGTCCTTATGGCGTGGACCATGAGCAGTGTCAAAAACGAGATGATGAAAGCTTCCAGACCAAGCGGTACGCAAAGAAAGAGATTCGGAATATTAGCCGCACCGACAGTCTGGATTCTTATCTGCCTTGTTTACGGATCCTATCACGGCATTCGACCACTATTCCTAGGTGCTTTCTTGCTTCTAGCACAACTGTACCCTTTCTCTTAATCCACGCAACCACTCACCTAACCTCGTGCTTCAGCCACGGGATGGGCGATCCACATAACCAAAGTTCTGGTTGGTAACTTGGTCCAGCTTTCAGCACAGTCCTCGTGAGCAGTTTTCCGCTTCGGATACTGGTAGTTGAAGCTTGGCTGCATTGCTGCGTCCATCACGGCAGCCCTGAATGCTCAGCTGAGGCTGCGTTGACCTGAACGGTTCAAGCTCAAGGGCTGCAGTTCGAAGGTTCAATCGTCTGGCTGACGGTTTTCCACTCTGTATTCTGTTTTAGCTCAACTAGCGCCATTGTTAAGGAGAGATCATAGCCGCTGTTGTTGTTGACTCTCACATACGATGAACCTCTACTGCAAGGGAGTAGTATGATATCACTGCGAGGCTTACTGCTCGATTGCGCCGCACCCGGTCTAGATCTAAGCCAGGCTCGGCTCTATACTTGGCACTAGAGCTTGCCTCCGAGTTCTTGCATTGGAGCTGAAGGCTGCAGGTCTACAGAGCTGAAGTTTTATACACTAATTAGTGGCCTCCGTAACGGAGGGTCCCGTTCGGCTATTCCGTAGACCATTGCTTCTGCCGCAAAAAGGGATGTGATCACAGTGCAGGCGAAGCTCTAGCTGCGTAGGAGCTTACGCATGCAGGGGAGTCAACTCTATCTCCACTCCCTTATTGAGCGTTGACGACGCAGATGTTGGCCGCGGAGGTAGCTTTACTGCAGAGGTGCGACGACGGCTGTCAGACATCAGTATCAGCCTAATTTCGTCTTGTTACACCACCCTCTAGGGACCCCTGTAGGGGGTCAATTCTCTTATGTATATTAGGGCTCTTAGAGCCACCTTAAATAAAACAGATCAATCGTTCAATTCTGTGTCTCTACCTACCAGCCAGCTTAAGTTATTTGTCGTGATACCTGCTTGGCTAACAGTTATGAGCCCGGTAACCTTCTGAGCACTAGGGAGATCTCAGTGGCCAGATGACTACCACTAAGCCTCTTTGAGCATAGTTCGTCACGAAATATCGCGTACTTTATGCGTAAGCGCGTCTTTTTACGCAACCTTAAAATAAAAGCTAATATGGCAACCAAGGACTCTATAAACCCTCTTTTGCTGACCTAGAAGGACTGGCCTTTATGGTTTTAATTTATCCGCTAAGAAGTAAGTTTTGTAAAGATCTGGGACTATGTTAACCTAGATAAGACGGAGAACGAAATTAAAGAAAATAATAAGCTAGCTATACCTTTGATAGCAGCAGCTCCTATAGCACCTATAGCAGCACCTGTAGCAGTACCTGCAGATCCTGTAGCACCAGCAGCGGCTCCTGCAGCTCTAGCAGTAACTCCATTATCTACTGGAATAGTTATACCTGGGTTATTAAGTTAAGAATAACAAACTTAGCAATCTCTAGAGATATAGAGAATGCTCTTTAAGCTCTACAAGCTCTAATGACAGGACTACCTAAAGTGGGAAGAGAAGCTCCACACGTTTACAGCACTCTTATATACTACCGTGGGCACTAACTTCTCAGGGTATCTTAAAAACCTTACTATACCATATTTAATTCTAAGATAGCTAAAGAAGGTAGCAAAGCTATCTTAAGCTACGCTATAGTAAATGGTACTAGATGATCTAAAGAAACGGAAATAAGGGCCTAAACGCTAGACTCTAGAATTATAGCTTTAGCTTTATATCACTATTATATAAAACGGCGAAGAGCTAGAGGAAGGGTTAATAGAGGTAATAGAAGGCAGCGTTATATAAGCCTTTGTTTAGGACTATAAGGAGATCTATCCAGCTCTATATTATACCTTTATTTAAAAGGTAGCAAAGAGGTTAGAAAAGCTCAAAATGGCGACAATGATTAAGGAATTTAACCTCCTCTATAAGCATCCGAATGCGGGATGTAACGCCTATGCTATACTTTTAGGACAGCTATCTGTAGATCCTACGACGTCTACCACCCTAGTACCCTCTTAATCGCCTAAGATAAAGTGTTCTGCTTATAGTTTACCCTATAAGTTAAAGAACTGCAAGCAACTGTTTTAGTCTCTTTGAGGTTCTAACTTTATACTAAATAATAAGTGTTTATAGAGGTGTTAGGAATGGCTTAAGGTCCCAACAAATAAGTAGTATTATGATAGGAGGCTCAAGCAGATTAAGAAGGAAGGTCCTAGGTTAAGGACGTCTCCGTTAGCTTTGTCTACTGCCAAAAAGATCAAGGATCTGGACCGACCTCGAGCTACAGCGGCGGCTGTAACAACATCCTACTTATTATTATTATTGTAGGAACATTTGGATCTGTCGTTAATTAATGCCTGGGGGTATAACACTATAGTAGACACTCACTTCTGCAACAATATTAGATACTTCCGTGACCTTAAGCTATACATATCTATAGCAATAGCTGGAGATTCTGGGGCAGAAATTTATGGATACGGTAATATCAACTTGGCAATTGAGGTGGGAAAATAACGCCTAACTCGGTATCTGATATTACGGAATATAGCGTACGCTCCCTATTTTTATACCAATCTAATATCCGTAGCAAAGCTCCGCAGGGTTAGAGTAATTATTAACTAATTTACGAATAATCTGCGCTATAAAGATGACGGAAGCCTATTTGGTAACCTTACAAAATACAGAGGTCTCTACCTTATTAATGCTATTGCTACCTTACCACCTACTCCTAAAACACCAGAATATTTTATCTCGCAGACTAAGATAAATTACCTTTAACAAGTCCAGAATCTACTGGATAATCTTCGAAAAAGTAAAAACTGGATGGAGAACTTTAATGAAGAACTGGATGTAGGACTACCGCATTTAGTAAATATTGACGTTACGCCTACGTTAAAAAGCATTTAGATCTTAATAGAAGAACTCTGTTAGCTGCCTTCTACGGATCCGACTTTAGGACTATCTATACCTATATAGGCGTTAACGACTCCACTGACGTCGTTGATACTATCTACATCTTCGGCGCCTCAGTAAATGCTATCTACTGTGGTATCTCCTGCGTTACAGACACCATCTACCACTTAGTTATCTTCTGAAGTTACTGAACCACTGTTTGTAGATCCTACACCTCGTTCCGAATCTTAGACGATAGCAGGCTTATTGTTAGGGGGTGAGAGACGTTCTGGCCGTGAAAAGCGGCCTATGGTAAAGAAGAAAGATATGCCTAATTAGGATCTACGACGACGACCCTTTGCGGTCAAGGGTGATAAGGGTGATAATGACCTTATTGATCTAGATACGATACTATTGGCTTACGCATTTTATACAGCTGCTATGAGGACGTATGGACATTGAGACCACTTTCCACTACCAAAATTATGGAGGGAGATACTTAGCCATATTAAAGCTTACCACCAGCTCGTCTATCCCGACTGCCTAATCCGGTAATCCAGCTCTGACGCTCTACGTTAGACCTGAGGGGGTGTATTGGCCGCGGAGGTAGCTTTACTGTAGAGGTGCGACGACGGCTGTCAGACATCAGTATCAGCCTAATTTCGTCTTGTTATACCACCCTCTAGGGACCCCTATAGGGGGTCAATTCTCTTATGTATATTAGGGCTCTTAGAGCCACCTTAAATAAAATAGATCAATTGTTTAATTTTGTGTCTCTACCTACCAGCCAGCTTAAGTTATTTGTTGTGATACCTGCCTGGCTAACAGCAGACAACAGCCGACCGGTGAGAATATTAGCACAGCCTTCGAGTCTGGGAACCCAGCCCTGTGAACGTATTGGACTCTTCCCAAGCAAAAGAATCGTCTGAGGACTTGGCGGTTTCTGTCTATTGGCTTGGTAAGCTTAGCTAGGCGGCTGCCAAGTGTGCAGAATCTTCCGCCCAGCTGAGCGACATGCTCCTCAACGATCCAATATCTTTCTTATGACACAATAATTGGGTAAAGAGACGACAGATTATCGTGATGATGGCCTCAGCTTTTGGCGAGCCAACGGAACCCTTGCTTTTGGTCTGGGTTAATACGCGGTATATTGGAGGTGTGCAAGGCGTTGTCGGCCTTCTTGGGGGCCACTTTTGACCGGTGGTCCATAGTCGAGGTATATAAATGTGGTCTAGATGGTGAGAATCAGGTGTAAATTCTTGGTTTTGGATTCACCAAAGTTTGATCAAGATCTGTAACGACCTGCTTACAAGTACTAACCTGTTGTACCCCTTTTGTCACAAAGTACGTCCGTATCAACCATCATGTGCGACAAACACGAGTCTGGGGCTGTAAGACCCCTAAATGCCTTGTTGTCAATCACCATGCTGACCTCTTACTGCAGACTTGCCACTTTATCCCCGCCTATATCCTCAAGCACATCGCCGAGTCCACCGCTGCTCCGGAGGAAGCCCGGCAGGCTGCTCTACGCACCCTCTCCGTCGACCAGAACCTTCGTGAGCAGCGTGTGCAAGCCCTAGAGGCCGCTCAAGCAGCTAGCGCTGCCGACGAACCTGGAGTCTCGGTAGCCCAGGCACCCATTGTGAGCTCAGGCTTTGTCCCGCCCTATGTTCTCGAGCATGTTACCCAGAGCGAAGCGGCAGGTGACGAGGCTCGAGAAAGTGCAAGGGCAACATTGAGGACAGATGCTAAGATACGCGAACAGAGAGCTGCTCTTGTTGGTCCTGCGGCGACGGACGAGCCCCATGATCCTTCGGCTGCTCCTCTCCAGTTGAAGCGCCTTGTTTACGATGCGAAGGGTACCGGCAATCTTCCTGGCACTCTTGCTCGCGCGGAAGGTGCTAGGCGGACTACCGACAGACAGGTCAACAATGTCTATGACGGTATTGGCATCACGCTCAAGTTCTTCCATACCGTGTTTGGCCGCAACTCCCTCGACGGCAAGGGCAGCAATGCTGTTGCTACTGTCCACTTTGACAACGAACCCGGGAACCCACTTGGCTACAACAACGCCTTCTTCGACGGCACCCAGTTTGCTTTTGGCGATGGTGATGGCATTATCTTCGACTATTTTACCGATTCACTTGATGTTGTGGCGCACGAACTGACCCACGCCATCACTCAATATACGGCTGGGCTCAAATACTCCAAACAGTACGGAGGCCTGAACGAGTCCATCTCCGATGTCTTTGCCGCGTTGGTTGAGCAATGGCACTTCAACCAGACTGCGGCTGACGCCGATTGGCTCACTGGCCAGAATCTGTTCCCAGTTGCCATCAAGGGCCCGGCTCTCCGAGACATCGCCAACCCGGGAACTGCATTCAATGATCCTATCCGCGGCCGGGACCGCCAGATTTCCCATTTCAGTCAGTATAACGACAACCTGGATGTCCATTATACCTCGGGCATTCCCAATCGGGCATTCTACCTGGCTGCCATTGGCTTCGGTGGCTTTGCGTGGGAGAAGGCCGGAAAGATCTGGTATGCCACTTTGACCGACAGCCGCATCAAGCCAATTGCCACTTTCAAAGAGTGGGCAGATGTGACAGTTGATCAGGCCAACAACTTGTTCGGCATTAGTGCATCAATCATTGTCCGCAATGCTTGGGTTGCTGTTGGTGTTCTCGTCTGATGCTGAGCATGACGGGAAGCTATCGTTAGCCAATCTGACGGTGAAGGTAGCTTATCAATTGACATGGAGTTCTCTCTGTTTCTATGTGTGCATGTTTCCAACGGCGCGATTGTGTCTCGCTCAAGCTGGCGCCAGAGTCCTCCACTGATCACTGCAATCTTCCCGAGGGGCTCAATCGCCATCGGAGTTGGGCTCGCCTAGCTTTGCATGGAGAGCTGAAAGGATCTTGGTGGGTTCACTTTCTAAGCCTACTGCTCCAGCCGGCACTGCAGTTACTATTGTTCACTTAATATCCGCGCCTCTGTATATTTATAGGTTATTCTTACCCACTAGAACCTTAAGGAAGCCAAGTATGCTTAACATAACTATCACATATCGGGGGGGCTGATTTGGCGTGGTTACGACCCGGGTTAATACGAGATTAGGGCCACCCCTGCTGATAACGCTCCCGAACCCCGCACGAGGTCGCGCAGCGACAGCCCCCGAGTACTTTCGCACGCGATTTTGGGCGAAAAGGTACATAATTTATGTTAGATCGGTACTTCTGGACGGTCGCGTAATGTTACTCTAAATTTATAACACCTAAACGGGCCAGTGTAAGAGATGGATGGATCGAGATTGGATCGGGATCCATTAATCCACTAATCCACGCCTAATCCATTGGTGGCGTGGATATGGATCTAGATCCAAACTTTATCCATTCTTAGGGCACATTCGATACCTTTTTGGATAATACTAGCCATATACCCCCTAAATAACACGCGTATACCCTCCAATTAATACGCATACACCCCCTACCTTATTTAGTTTAGACGCTTCTTTATTAAGTTAGATGCATCCTTATTAAGTTAGAATATCACGTGCGTTTAACTTGTTTGTGCTTGCATCGCGAAAATCAAAGTGCGCGCTATGCAAGTTTTATAACTGCAACATCACGATTAAGTCTTGATTTTAGTTATATTATAAGTAGTAGAGTCTTAATTTAGATCGCGCCTAAATTAATTAATTAGATTGTGTAGTGCTTTATAAGGCGTTGCGCAAACTAATTTGGGTGCTGCTACCTCTGCTGCCCGCGCCCACGCCCGCGCCCACGCCCGCGCCTGCGCCTGCGCCCAGTGGGACCTAAATTAACACCTTTGCTTTACATCCAAGAGCCTATAATTATAAAGCATTGCGGCAGTTAGCTAATTAACTCTATAACTAGCTCTATAATTACCAATTACGTTAATAGATCTATTTGTAGAGAGCCCTCAGCATTTAAGTAACATACTGGCTATACTTGCACTTTTGATTTTCGCGATATAGGTGCAAACAAGTCAAACATACGTGATATTCTAACTTAATAAGGAAGCTTCTAAACTAAATGAGGTAGGGGGTATATGCGTATTAATTGGGGGGTGTACGCGTATTATTTAGGGGGTGTATGGCTAGCAGTATCCAAAAAGTTATTGAACGTGCCCTAAGAATGGATCAAGTTTGGATCTTGATCCAGATCCGATGGATTTGATGGATTTGGATTTGGATCTAGATCCAATCCATCCATCTCTTACACTGAAACGGGCTCTATTCCTACATTAAGGCGTCTTAGTTACTATAGTACAGTCCTATATTAAGACGTCTCGGTCACTATAGTATAGTCCTATATTAAGGCGTCTTGGTTAATACAGTGCAGTCCTATATTAAGGCGTTTCGGTCACTATAGTGCAGTTATACATTAAGGCGTCTTAGTTACTGCAGTGTAGTCCTATATTAAGATGTCTCGGTTACTAGTATAGTCCTATATTAAGACGTCTTGGTTACTGCAGTGCAGTTATATATTAAGGCGTCTTGGTTACTGCAGTGTAATCGTATATAGAGGCGTCTTAGTTACCGTAGTACAGTTATATATTAAGGCGTCTTAGTTACTATAGTAAAATAACTATTTAGATATTCTTATAAAGCCAATCTAAAGAACGCTAATCTTATAGCTGTTCCAGCTAGTTAATAGCCTATCTCTTATCTCTTGCTATACTATCTTCTACACGCTATCTTATATCCTTAATTATCCTATAGCGACGGCTATAGAATATAGCCTCGCCGTTAACCCGCTAGTTGTGCCCCCTAGTAGTAATTAAAAGCTTTAATTAACGGCCTACCTGCTAGCCCTAAAGTCTACTTAGTCTAGAGCTAGAAGACTAAATTACTACCTTAAAGCATTTTATATTTTCTTAGCGGCGCCTATAGATTAAGGATAAATAGGAGAGATAGTTAAGTATTAGCTTATACCTATATTAGTAAGGGTAATGCGGATATAGTAAACAGCTAAGTAGGCGGTGCGGATATTATAGACAGCTAAGTAGACGGTGTGGATATTATAGACGGCTAAGTGGACGGTATAGATATTATAAACGGCGGCTAAGCAGGTAGTAAGGATATTATAAACGGCTAAGTAAGTGGCGTGGATATAGTAGATATTATAATAGACGGTGCGGGCTTGCCTAAAGGTAGATATATAGACTCTATAGGCCCTATTTAGATACCTATCTTCCCTTACTAGATCTATATAGGTGTATATAATGCTAATAACCTTTCTATTTCGCTAGGGCGTTCTAAGATTATCTATACGCGTAATTAAACCCCCTTTATCTTAGAGATCGCGGCCTTATATCTTAGCTTAGCTACAGCCTTATAAGCGGGCTAGTATTTCCGCATTATTAGTGTTACGGACGCTTTAAGTACGATGTTACGACTACTTGGAGAAGAGTCGGAAGAAGCTAGTTAGTTAATATAAGCACGGTCCAAGATAGAGCCGATAGAGCTATGTGACGAGGAATAGTAACTGAGGTTATATAATATGCTACGTATTAAATAAGAGGGACGAGAGGAACTTATATACCTTATATATAAGATGTATATTACGTATAAGAAGGATTTTATAGAAGTACGGTTGTGTATTTAAGGACCCTTAGTCCCTACCTANATAGTTCCTTCCTTATAGTAATTCTTAGAATATAATTAGAGTTAATCTATTAGGCAACCACTCCACCAGTTATTATTATGTTATTAACTTAAATTTATATTACCTATACACCTAGCCTAATAATAAGCCTACTGTAGTACCTGCTACAAGGTTTCGTTATATAATTACTACCTAGTTATGGTATTAAATATAGAAAGTTAAACAACATGCCACTAAAAGCAGCCACTACAACGCTATTAACGGCAGCAACTACTTTAAGATTAGAAGGCGATACTAGTATAGCAGATACTAACTCGCAGCAACCTATAACAGTTAGATAACTATAAGAGATAGTTAACTAACTAATGACCAATAATGCAGCGCTAGAAGAAAGGGTTAATAGGATAAGAGCAGTAAAGATTAAGTTACCATTAATTAAGAGATACTTAGGAGAGAGATTAAAGCTTAAGGGATTTCTTACGTAAATATACTTTAAAGTTACATAAGAAGGGGCAAAGCTACTAATACCTATGGATTAAATAGTATACGTAGGACTATTCCTATTAAGGAGGGCACTTAAGTGGTTTAAGCTTTACCTTATAGAAATATAGGCAAATGGGATAACGACTACTAATTAAGAGGTGCGATTTATATTCTTAAGCTGGGAAGGGTTTATAGAGCGACTTATATAAATATTTGGAGACCTAGAGGCGGTAACTATAGCGGAAAGAAAACTCTAAGACATTACGCAACGAACCTTAGTAATTAAGTATATAATATAGTTCTAGACGTTAGCTACGCAAGTTAAGTAGAATAATAAGGCGCTTATAGTATAGTATAAATAAGGACTTAAGGTTAAAGTCTAGGACGCAATTATTCTAATAGAAGATGCGGATACCCTATAGAAGTTAATAGATTAAGTAATTAAGATTAATAATTGGATCTACTAAAGGGAACAGGCTAAGAGAGGCTAGGATAGAGTTCTATAGTTATATAAGGCGCAGAGTATATAACAACTAAAGCTAAGTTAGAAACTATAGTATAGTATAAAACTAATAGACCTAAGTAGTACCAAAGAAGCCTATAAGAGATAGAGTAAGAAACTATAAAAACCTAAAGGTTAAGGATCTAGTAATTATAGGACTAAGGAGCAGAGGCTAAATTAGGGATCTTAGTAGTAGAAGATATTTAGGCGGACTTTATAGCAAAGTTAGTGGTTTAAAGATAGAGCTTATATAAATTGCGGGAAATAAGGTTATTTCGCGAGGGATTATAAAGATAGTTAGAGTTACTATATAATAAAGGGAACTAGACTAGTAGTAGAGGATATATATATATAAAGGGATAATAGTGTACTACGGGGAACAAAAAAATGTTTAATTAGAAGTTTTATGTTTTGTTATAACAACGCATACCAAATTTATAAAGACGCTAAGTATGGCGTAAGCTATTAGCTATAGGAGCTAAAATCCTTAAAATATAGGGGAACTAATAAACTATTACGTAGATTAGATATTAAGGACGATAAGTTTAATATAGGCGAAATATTTACAGACGATAAGGCAATAAAGGTAGTTTACTAGGAACGTATAAACCTTAAAGAAGTTATATTAGAAGTAGAGACTAAGACCGCTATAGAGTAAGGTTTAGTAACGGGTATTATAATACTATTAGATACGGCATCTATCGCTTTATAAGATAAAAGGAAGAGTATTTTATAGAGATTAAGTAAGCAGACGACTGCTAGTGCTAATTTATTACTTAATAAAGGCAAAAGGCTAAAAGCTTAAGATTCTTAAGATAAGATAAGAGACGACTAAGATTTTTAAGATAAGATAAGGCATACTTAAGGACCCATAACGGATAGAAACTAATAGAGTAGGGTAATAGCTTAGTTTAAAGATATATAAATAAGCTCAGGATAGAGTTTCCTATAGATATAAGACTCTTAAGACAAGATAAGTAAAATTTAAGACTCTTAAGATAAGATAAGAATACCTAAGCCTAGTTAAACTAAAGTAGGAGTAAAGCTTAAAATAGAAGCAAGCTTAGGATTAAGAATTCTATAGAACTAAGATTTTAAGATATAAATAAGGACTATTAATAAGATTAAAAAGTAAGATAACTTTAAGGATCTACTCGCAAGACGTAAAAAGAAAGAAACTATAGAGGAATTTAGAGTAAGAATAACCTTATAGTAAGATTAAAAACTAGATAAGAAATCTAGTATATTAGGTTATATAAGGGATAGAGCACCTATATAAAGGATTACTAATAGGCCTAGAGCAGGCATACTAAGAGCTAAGTAGCTTACTAAACTAGAATAAGAAGAGGATTTAGGGATTCTAACTAGGTTTAAGGAATAACATATAAAAGGATATTATAATGCAGTAATAAGAAGATACTTCCTTACGGACGAACTATCCCTTGAAACGGCAGGGCCCTTAGAGGATGTAGTCTATGCGCGAACACCAGGATTAAAACAACGCGCATATCTATATAGAATTCAATCATTAATTATACTATCGCTATACCTTCTAATCGTACTAGAATTGATGCGGGCCTTGTTTAGAAGACTTAATATAATATTCCTCCAAATAGAATTGCAAAAAAACCCTGCCCTAAGCCCCGGCCGTTACCTAAATTTAAACCTCTCTATATTAATAATTAGGACAACTATAGCTTACCAAACCTGCCCTCTAACGTTAATACTTACGATCCTTTTAAGTTATTTAGTCTATACTTTATAGATGAGATTATGGATAAGCTTATAGAGTAGACAAATAAGTATATAAAGTTATACCCGCTAGATAAGGAAAAGGAATACCTACGCGTATGGCAGCTAACACGCTTGTAGGTATACTTAGGTACAGCATATAGGGCGTCGGAAAGCTCTATTAGAGCTATTACCAAATACTACAATGCAAGCACGCGATAGTAAGGAATGGGAGAGGCGGAAACGGGCTCCGAGGACCAATTTTGGGTGTAGTATCTGCAAGATACCGCTCTGCAGAAAGGACGAGTGCTGGTTACCTTATATCGAGCGACTCAATTTCAAAGAATAAGCCTATATATCGAATAGCTATGAAATTAAAAGCTTCGTATTTCTGAGAACGGCTGCTCGATTCGGCTGGTTTAATTAGTGGGCTCTTATTGATACCGTAAGGCCCAATTTTGCCGTGTTAAGGGATATACACTCTAGTAGCTATACTAAAGATGGTATAGATAGAGGCACAATAATAAGTGGAAAGATTTCTATATATAGCTGGATAAGAAAGTTGTCTACAACCACCTAATTATAGAGAAAGCTATAAGTTATATTAAAGGAGCCTTAATTATAATATTAAAGGATTTAGAGGAGTAATTAATAATAATTCATTGCTTAACGTCCGATTTGGATCCCTATTGGGCCTATGCGGACTACTCCTTATATATATGTAGGGAGAAAACTCTATTTAAGAAAACCCCGTAATCCATCTCCCCGCCTTTTAGGACTCGCCTATAAGGCGCCTGCGAGTTACCTGTAGTGCTCTTACTACCTTACTTTTTAACCTCTTTAGGAACCACTACTGCTGTAACAAGCCTACGGACGCGCTAGTATTGTAAACTTTACTCTACTACTATAGAGTTATCAGGGGGCGCCCGTTGCTCGCCCCCCCGCCCTTTATTACTATTTCCTTTACAACCTAGAACTGGTTTAGTACATTTTAGCTAATAAGCTACTGGGTAACCGCCTTAAGGCCTTTTTGTATTAAGAGTAGTGTCTTATAGTTCTCTATACCAGCTACTAAGAGTATTACTTCTTAGTTAGTGCGTAAGGGGCATAATAGTGTAACGGAACCTTGTAGTAAGAACTACGGTGGGTCCTGTTATTAGGCTAGGTGTGTAGGAAATGCAAGCAATAGTAATTGACAACATAATAATAACTGGTGGAGTAGTTGCCTAATAGATTAACTCTAATTATATTCTAAGAAATACTATAAGGAAGGAACTATCTAGGTAGGAACTAAGGGTCCTTAAATACACAACCGTACTCTTATAAAATCCTTCTTATATATAATATACGTCTTATATATAAGGTATATAAGTTCCTCTTATTCCTCTTATTTAATATATAGCACATTATATAACCTCGGTTACTATTTCTCGTTATATAGTTCTACCGGCTCTATCCTAGACCGTGCTTAAATTAACTAACTAGCTTCTTCCGTCTCTTCTCTAAGTAGTTATAATATTATACTTAAAGCGTCCGCAACACCATCTCCCTCCTTTTTATCTTTATTATTAAAGATTTAAAATATCTCTAAGTTGTTTACTAGAGGTATAATATCCGTTTAATTAATTTGGTTAATATTATTACTTATTATACCTAAAGCAATTTCTTCTTTACACGCCCAACGTCGTGCTCGTACTATTGCTGTAATATTATCTTTTAGTGAGATTATACCGTCTCCGTATTCTTGTTGTTTAAAAGAGGGGTTGGTTTATATTATATTGGCGAACCCATCTTTACAATAACCGTTCTTTTACTTAGAGTACACTAAAGCGAATATTCGTTCGTCCTATGACGTTTACTCTACCTCTAATACTAAATATGCGCGACCTATTACTCTTAATAGTTATTTAGTTCCCTAATTAATTTATTTTAGGGTCTTATATTTAATCTGCTACTGCGTAGCTAGATAGTAAACTATCTTAAGCCCTTACTAAGTTGGAATGTTCTCGTAATGCGGAATAGAAGGCCCTAAATACTTAGATTGTGGCGTTTACTTATTTACTTCGTCTTAAAAAGGGTTATAAAAAGGTTTATTTTAAAAAGTAGAAACTTATAGAATAAGGTTTATAGGAACTTAGCAATAAAAGAATGAATTCTCTTCTAATAGAGAAGAAAACAGATCCGAGTAGTTCGGCAACTACTCTTCTTAGGTCCCCCTTAGGTGACTTATTCTTTAGTAATCCTTTTTTATTAATACTACCTAACCTAATCTCCTTTAATACTCCTATACCTTTTTTATAGCGTTCTTTAAATTTTCTAATAGCTCCTAAGTAGTCTTAGTATAGCCTATCCACTTAACCTTGTACTATATTTTATTATTAACGTCCTTATAACTAACGATCTTTAAAACTTACCATTTATCTTCTTCTTATCCTCTATATATATCTGCTTTATAGACTAGTGGCTTAATATTTCCGTATACTAGCTCTAGTATTATAATATACTATATAGGGTAGATCTTTATTTTAGCTAGTAGGTTTAACTTAAACGTAACCGGTGAAATCCTCTATATAATTTTAAAAGGTCCTAGTTTAACGTGGTCTAACTTCTTACTTAGTTATTAACTCTTAAAATTTTTGTGTAGTAGCTATACTTTATCTCCCTCCTTAAGATCTGGTCCCTTAAATCTCTTAGTATTATAGTACCTTTTTATTTTTTCTTATACTTTCTTTGCTAATTCTATAAGGTCTTTATAAAGATTTATTAATATCTTTATTCTTTCTTTAGCTATACTACTCGTTTTCTTTACTTACTATAGTAACAACGATATTCTTAGCTTATATCCATAATTTGCCTTAAATAGTAATATGCCTATTCCCTTTTAAGGTATTATATTATATGCAAACTGTATAACTAGTAATAGTAATACCTAATTATTTTATATATAATTAATATAGTGCCTTAAATACTGCTTTAGTGTCTAATTAAATTTTTTCGTTTAACCGTCTATCTACGGATAATATATAGTGGAAGTTGCTACTCTAACTCCTTACTCTACTAAGAACACTTTTTAGAATACTACTACAAATCTTAGATCTCTGTCCGATATAATCTTACTTAGTACTCTATATCTTATAAACACTTCTTTAACATAAATTCTAGTAATATCTTTCGCTAAGATTTCTTCTATGCATACTATAAAGTATCCCCACTTTATAAGCTTGTTTACTATTACTAAGATCGCGTTATAATCTTATCCGGTAATAGGATCTCTTAACTTTAGTAACTTAATAATAAAGTCCTATAATATGACCTCCCATAGTCTCTCTGGTATTTTAATAGGTTGTAGCCCTCTATATGGCTTATATCTTATTAGTTTATTCCTTTAGTAATCTAGATACTCCTTTATTACTTTTCTTGCGATATTTTAGATTCTATTAATAATATACTTCTTCTAGAGTCTTAACACTAAGCCCATAGCTCCATTATGTCCTTAAGTTAATCCCTTATAGAACTCTTCCATAAATTACTCTACTATGCTTCTTAGGATATACTTTACTTCTTAATTTTTATATATATCTGTCTATAGGTCTTCTAGTTATTCTTCTAGAATCCTTTATACCTAAAAGCTTTCTAGTATCTCGTAAACTCTGTCTAGCTTTTCTTAAGTTGCTATAATTTTTAGATAATTATACCTAATTAATCCGTCTATGTCTTTTCGCAGTAAAGCCCCTAATGGCTTCTTATCGTTTTGTAGTTTAGCCTTGCGACTTAGAGCATCTGCTCGCGTATTATCTGTACCCTTAGTATACTAAATCTTAAAATGGTATTCTATAAGCATTTCTACCTATCTAACCTATCTTTGGTTAAGTTCCTTTGTTATTAGAAATCCTATTAGGTTCTTATAATCCGTCTTAACTATAAATGGTTTCTCTATACCTTATAAAAATGCTCTTTATTTCTTTAATACTATAACTATACCTAATAACTCCTTGTTGTAGATGTCATAGTTTAACTTTAGTAGTGTTATCTTCCGACTATAGTATACCACTAGATGCTATCCATTTTAGTACCTTTATATAAAGTATGCTTCTAGTATATAGTCTAATATATCTATCTCTACAACCGTTTTTAGTTTTAGTTAATAGATTTTAAGAACTAGCTCTTAGGTAAATAACTCTTTAACCTTTCTAAAGAGCTCTTACTATTCCTTTCTCCATGCCTATAGTTCTTCTTTCTTTATTAACCGTGTAAGTGGCTTAATATCCTTTAATTACTACGCTATAAACCTTCTGCAGTAATTATAAAACCCTAAGAACGATCTTAACTACGTAACGTTCTCTAGTTCTTGCTAATTTACTATAGCCTTAATCTTCTTTGGATTTATGCTAAGTTGGCCTAGTTTAATAATAAATCTAACGAAATTGGTCTTCCTGGTGAAGAACTCGCATTTCTTAATTGCTACTAGTATTTATTCTTTTTATAGTCTTTTTAAGACCTATTTAACGTGTTCCCCGTGTTCTTCCTTAGTTATTAAGTAGATAATAATATCGTCGAAGTATGCCATAATAAATTCATCCAAGTGTTCTCCTAACACATTATTAATACGCTTTTAGAACGTTATTAGTGCGTTTATAAGCCCAAATTGTATAACTAATGGTTTATATAGTCCTTCCTTTAATTTAAAGGCTGCCTTTTATTCGTTGCCTTCCTTAATCCTAATCTAATAGTACGCCTATCTTAGATTTATTTTCGTAAAGATTTACGCATTGCCTATCCTATTTTAGATTTCGCTAATTAAGGGTAAAGGATACCTATCCTTTTTGGTGATGCTGTTTAACTATCTATAGTTAATATATAGCCTTAGTTTGCCATTTTTCTTTAGTACGAATAGTACTGGATAACCCGCTAATAACTGTAATAGTCTAATATATCCCTTTCGTAAGTTTTCCTAGATAAACTCTTTTAACGCTCTACCTTCTTCTTTAGTAAGCTTATAGATTGGAAAAAACTTTAAACTTATTCCTGATTCTAATTCTATCTTATGGTCCTATACTATATACTTTAACAGCTTCTTACTTTCTAGTAACTATAGTTTCTTGCCGTACTTATAGTATCTTTTTAGTATATAACTTAAGCCTTACTTAGTCTCTTTATATATCGCTCCGACTTAGTACTATACTAACTTAGCTTATTATTGTAATTTGTGGTATTAAGTATCTCTAATATCGACCTAACCTGTAATCTAATCGATCTTTAGATTATATTCCTATAACTAAGGCATCCCTAATACTGCCTTATTATTCCCTAATAGTAATATATTAAAAGACATCTTAATTTATTTCCCTTTAATAGTTAACTAAATAGGTCCTGTTTTAAGATTGATGATCCCTCCTTTATAGGCTATTAGATCTCCTGAAATTGTAACTAATAGGTAAAGTTACTTCTTCTATCTATGCGGTAGCCCTATTCTCTTAATTACTGCTAGTAAGATATAGTTCCTCGTTGCTTTACTATCTATTAGCGCTTTAAACTATTAATCTTGCTACTTTATTTATAAATTTAGGTATTGTCCTTAAATTCCTTTAAGGGTCTAAGGCTCTACCACTGGCTCCCTTTAGTCCTGTAGGCCTTTACTTTTCCTAACTATTAGCTGCTTAATCCTTATACATTTAGCTTATTCTTTAGCTAATGCCTAGTTCGCTTTTTGTCTTTAATATACTATAGACATATATTCTCTAGGTATTCCCATTACTGTTATTTATCTAAGCATTCTTCCATAAGGAATCTTCTTAGTTAGAGTATTAAATCTCCTTCTCTTAAACTTCTGCTAGATGCTATCCGTATATATATTTAGCATTTCTATATTATTGCTTATCCGTTATCTAGTACATCCTTATAGGGTATTTCCGATTCTTTTCCTTTAGATTTCTATACATCTTATATATATCGTCTATATACGCAATCTATAATAACGTATAGTGTGCTAGGTGCTTTAGGTTAACTCTTAACTTATTTTTATCTTTAAGTTTAAACCTTTATCGTGCTAATCTAAACGTTACAACTTTATTTATAGGTACTAAGATACGCCTCTCACTTCTCTAGTCCTCTAATTGTTTCTCTAAATCCTTTAACGTTATAATTAAGGCTCCTTTAATATAAGTTATAGCCTTTTCTATAATTAGGTGGTCCTAGATAACTCTTTTATCTAACTACATATAGAAATCTTCCTACTCGTCGTTATGCCTTTGTCTATACCACTTTTAGTACAGCTATTAGAGTGTATACGGCTTATCCGTAAGGAAGTATCTTCTTATTACTATATTATAACAGCCTTTTATATATCGTTCTTCGAACCTAGTAGGGATCCCTAGATCCTCTTTATCTTTTAGTTCGGTAAGCTACTTAGCTCTTAGTATACCTACTTTCGGCCTATTAGTAATTCTACATACTAGCGCTCTGTCCTTTATACGTCCTAATATGCTAGATCTCTTATCTAGTTTCTACTCTTGCTATACGATAATTCTTTGCCTAAACTCTTTTATAGTTTCCTTTGGTTTACGCCTTACGCTCTAATCCTTAAAGTTCTCTTACTTCTTAATCTTAGGTGTTTTAATTCATACTCCAAATTCTTAGTCCCTTGGATTCTTTAATCCTAAGCTTACTTCTAACTTAAGCTTAGCTCTAGCCTTAGTCTAACTAGGCTTATTTAGTGTTCTTATCTTATCTTAAGAGTTTTAAATCTCATTTATCTCGTCTTAAGAGTCTTATACCTATAGGAAACTTCGTCCTAAGCTTATTCGTATATCACTAAACTAAGCCGTTGCTCTGCTCCATCGGTTATCATCTATTATAGGTCCTTAAGCTTGCCTTATCTCGTCTTAAGAATCTTAGTCGTCTCGCATCTTATTATAAGAATCTTAAGCCTTTAGCCTTTTGCCTTTATTGAGTGCCAAAGTGGTTTACTGTCCTACTTTTCTTACGTCTCGCGAAGTAATAGACATTATGTCTAGTGGGGTCTTAATCCCTACTAATGTTCCTTATTTTATAGTGGAATTATCCTTTACTTCTAGTATAATATCTCTAATAGCTACGTGTTCCTAGTAAACCGCTCTTATTACCTTATTGTTATAGAATGTTTCGCCTACGTTAAATTTATCGTCCTTAATATCCGATCTGCGAACTAGTTTATTGGTTCCTTTATATCTTATAGGTGCTAGCTCTTATAGCTAATAGCTTACGCCATACTTAGCGTTCTTATAAATTTAGCATACATTATTGTAATAAAACGCAAAACTTTTAATTAAACATTCTTTTATTCCTCGCAGTATATTATTATCCCTTTGTACATATATATCGTCTACTATTAGTCTAGTTCCCTTTATTATATAGTAACTCTAACTACCTTTATAATCCCTTATAAAGTAACCCTGTTTTCCATAATTTATATAAGCTCCCTCTCTAAACTATTGCTTTTATTATAAAGTCTGCCTAAACATCTTCTGCTACTAAGATCATTAGTTTAGCCTCTGCTTTTTGGTCCTATAATTACTAAATCCTTAACCTTTAGGTTTTTACGGTTTCTTACTCCATCTCTTATAGGCTTCTTTAGTACCACTTAGGTCCATTAGCTCTACGCCATACCATAATTTTTAACTTAGCTTTAGTCGTTACGTACTCTACGCCTTATATAACTATAGAACTCTATCCTAACCCTTCTTAGCCTATTCCCTTTAGTAGATCCGATTGTTAATCTTAATTACTTAATTTATTAGTTCCCTTAGGGTGTCCGCATCTTCTATTAGAATAATTACATCCTAGACTTTAGCCTTAAGTCCCTGTTTATACTGTGCTATAAGCGCCCTATTATTCCACTCTACTTATATTGCTAACGTCTAGAACTATATTATATACTTAATTGCTAAGGTTTATTACGTGATATCTTAGAGTTTTTTTTTCCGCCGTGGTTACTACCTCTAGGTCTCCGAATATTTGTATAAGTCATTCTACAAATCTATTCCAGCTTAAGAACATAAACCATACCTCTTGGTTTATAGTCGTTATTCCGTTTACCTAGATCTCTATAAGGTAAGACTTAAACTACTTAAGTGCTCTTCCTATTAAGAATAATCCTGCATATGCTATTTAATCTATAGGTGTTGCCAGCTTAGCTCCCTCTTGCGCAATCTTAAAGTATATCTACGTAAGGAATCCTTTAAGCTTTAATCTCTCCCCTAAGTATCTTTCGATTAATAGTAACTTAACCTTTACTACGCCTATCCCGTTAATCCTATTTTCTAACATTACATTATTTTCTGTTAACTGGTTAACTATCTCTTATAACTATCCAACCGTTATAGGTTACTGTAAGTTAGTGTCTACTATACTGGTGTCGTTACCTGACCTCAATGTAGTTGCCGCCGTTAATGGCGTTGTGGTAGCTGCTTTTAGTGGCATGTTATCCGATTCCCTATTATTAATACTATAACCAGGTAGTAATTGTGTAACGGAACCTTGTAGTAAGAACTACAGTGGGTCCTATTATTGGGCTAAGTATGTAGGAAATGCAAGCAATAGTAATTAACAACGTAATAATAACTAGTAGAGTGGTTGCCCAACAAATTAACTTTAATTGTATTCTGAGAATTACTATAAGGAAGGAACTATCTAGGTAGGGACTAAGGGTCCTTAAATATATAACCGTACTCCTATAAAATCCTTCTTATACGTAATATACGTCTTATACATAAGGTACGTAAGTTCCTCTTATTCCTCTTGTTTAATATATAGCACATTATGTGACCTTAGTTACTATTCCTCGTTATATAGTTCTACCGGCTCTATCCTAGACCATGCTTGAATTAACCAACTAGCTTCTTCCGTCTCTTCTCCAAGTAATCGTAATATCGTACTTAAAGCGTCCGTAACAAACAGTATTATATATTTTAGTGTCTATCTTAGCCAGCTATATTCGCATCTTAGGCTACCTACTAGGACGCCTACCTAGTAGAGCTAGTCTTTTAGTCCTATTATTCCTATTCTTAAGAGTATTACTATTATATTTTCTGCCTTTATTAGGCCTTCTTAGAGCCCTAAAGTATTTACCCCCTATAGCGTTAACTATGCTACGGCTTGGGTTTCTCTTACCTTAGTTAGCCTCTATACCTTTAACTCCTATACACCTCTCCAGCGTTAGTCCAGCCAGTATTATATTACGGTAAATAGTTTCCCGGCGTTCTTTTATGCTCTACTTTAGCTCCTTTCTCTCTCTTACTATTGTCTTTACTGGCCTCTTACGCGTCTCCCTTCCTCCTCTATATAGTCCTGGGCCCTAAAGCAGCACTATTATTATTCTACTTTCTTTACCTATTTCTCTAATATATCTTCCCTACTTTAGGGTTATTAGTTTATTCTTCTATAAGGCGCCCTAGGGTCCCTTTATAGTTTATTTAGGTATATCTTAATATACTTTATAATATTAGAGTTACGTTCCTTTTATGCCCTTTATATTGTAGCGGCTTTAATATATAGTTATAGGGGGGGAATATTAGCTTCCTTCTTAAGTAGTGCTGTGGCTATTCGCTTATATCCGTCTGTTATACTCCAGAGGCAGGCTGTTTAGACCTTTTAGAGTAGTTTAAGGAGCGATTTAGGGGGGCCTTTCTTAGATTCTCTAATAGCCCAAATACTGGAACTATACGTTATGGTTGGCCGGACAACTGCTATATATAGTAGGCGTGATCTCTGGAAGTATGGACCCTATATAGAGTTAATAATCCTAGATAATATAATATACTATGCTTAGCCCTTACGGGCCGCTTGCGCCGCATGTGCGCTCCACTAGAGCTTACTGTCTACCCATACTCCTAATACTCTTAGGCCCTAAACTAGTTAACCCCCAAAGCCTTAGATGCGAATTATGTGCTAGAGATCTGTAGATTAGTTGCGTTTTCTTATAAAATGGATTAGCTGGTATTTCTCTAGTGAGAATTGAACTCTATGTCGTCTTGCCCATTCTATATAGGTATTATAAGCTTTCTCTAGTGTTCTACAATTCTCTGCGGCTGTTGGCCCGTATATAATTAGGTTTATATCGTTAACGAAGCCTATCCCTTATAGAGGAGTAATTAGAGGACTAGAGAAGCGAGAGGTAAACCTTAGTACCTGTAAATAAAGTTATAACGCTTAGATTAATACGAGAAAGGTTTAAACTTAAGGATAAAGATAAGCTAAGAGTTAACCTAAGACACTAAGTATATTATATATTGGTATAGATTGCGTATATAGATAATATGTATAATATATATAGAGTACCTAAAGATAAGAACTAGAAGTACTTAGTAAGGATATATTAGGTACTAGATAAGGCAAAATATTAAAATACTACATCAGGAATTTTTTTTTTGGGCGCGTTGTTGCAGCCGAAAATTGGGGTCTGCTTAACTCGCTTAAGTCGCAATTTTAGCAATTTGCGGCGATTTGCAGCGATTTACTTACCTCAGAAGCTCAGACCAAGAAATCGATTGCGGATATTGGAATATCCGCACCGTCCGCTAAGCTGATTTAGGACGGTAATCGTTTTCTTAGTCTGAGGGACTTTGGCGAGATTTATAGAAAACCTAAACACCGTTTATATAAGAAGACCTTATTAACTTTAACGAAATTAATCTACCCTCCCACAATACTTATTGATATAAAAATTACACTAAATTATAGAGAAAAGCCTACTCTATAAAGCTATGAGATCCTCAGCTCCTTATACCCGCGTAATAGTAAGAGGAAGTCGTCGCCGTAGAGGCCCCAATTCTACCTCTGCACCGCCGAGCCGCGCAGTAAACACCAACGCTGAACGCTTACGCCTACGCCGGCAGCCCTCTGCGTAGAGCTGTGGAGCTTTGCGAGAGCTCTGCGGAACGAAGCTTAGGGGGAGACCTGCACAGAGCTCTGCACGGAGCTCTACCGAAGCTCTGCAAAAGCTCTGTACGAAGCTCCGCACGAAGCTCCGCTCAAAGCTCCACACGAAGCTCCGCTCAAAGCTCCGCTCAAAGCTCCGCCCGAAGCTCTGCTCGAAGCTCCGCACGAAGCTCTGCTCGAATCTCCGCACGAAGCTCTGCTCGAAGCTCTGCTCGAAGCTCTGCTCGAAGCTCCGCTCGAAGCTCTGCTCGAAGCTCTACTCGAAGCCTATTATCGATTCCCATTACCAAATACTGACTGAGTGGCGTTGTCGACAGTGGCAATTACAAGTCGTAGTCGTCAGCTCTATCGTCAACATCGTTATCAGCGTTTCGCCACCTACCTCATGTATATATAGTCTCTTTTCTTTACCTATATAGAGCTCCAAAGCTCTATTAACACGCAGCACTAATATACCAGGAAGGTTCTACAATCGCCCGTATAAACGCCCGTACAAACGCCCGTATAAACGCCCATACAATCAATCGATCAATTGCCCATACAATCGTCTCTACAACGTCTCTGCAATTGATCGCCCGTACGAACGTCTGCACGTCTGCACATCTACACGTCTGCACGCCTGCACGTGGCTCTGCATGAAGCTCTGCACGAAGCTCTGCACGAAGCTCTGCACGAAGCTCTGCACGAAGCTCTGCACGAAGCTCTGCACGAAGCTCTGCACGAAGCTCTGCACGAAGCTCTGCACGAAGCTCTGCACAAAGCTCTGTACAAAGATCTGCATTAAGCTCTGCACGAAGCTCCGCACGAAGCTCTGCACGAAGCTCTGCACGAAGCTCTGTACAAAGATCTACATTAAGCTCTGCACGAAGCTCCGCACGAAGCTCTGTAAAAGCTCTACTTGAAGCTCTGCTTGAAGCTCTGCTTGAAGCTCTGCTTGAAGCTCTGCTTAAAGCTCTGCTTAAAGCTCTGCATGAAGCTTCTGCATGAAGCTCTGCACAAAGCTCTACACAAAGCTCTGCACGAAGCTCTACACGAAGCTCTACTAAGGTTCTACATAAGGCTCTGCCCAAAGCTTACCCCCTAGTAGTAGCTCCGGGCCAAGGGAGGATATTTTTAAGGAAAGACCCAACTATAGCACCTACTAGGTGTTGCAATAGCTTTAAGTAGTAGATATCTATATATCTGTATAGTTTTATCTATATTAGTAGACTATTTAATAAGATACAATATATGCTTAGGCTTTTAATAACGCGTTTTTTAACTTTAACGAAATTAATGTCAGGACTAAGTGGTAGCCGTATAATAAAATTTATACCATTTAGAAGCCCTAAGTCTTAAAAAAAAAGTGACTATAGGGTTTAATAATAACGTGTTGTGTGAATAAATAAATTNGATATCCGTAATCTCTATTTTATGGATTTTGCTTAGGATTTTAACAAATCTCGCCAAACCCTCTCAGACGTGATTTTGCAATTCGGAAGACGGCGTAGGTTATTCCGATGCTAGCTAAAAAATCGCGTCTGAGCTCGCTGAGGTAAGCGATTTAAGCGATTTACAGGCTACTTTGTGTAAATTACTAAAATTGCGACTTAAGCGACTTAAGCAGACCCTAATTTTTGGCTGCAACAAAAATGTAATAAAAATGTAATAAAAATACCACAAAACTGCATAAAGCGCTGCACGAAGCTCCACACGAAGCTCTACACGAAGCTTTGCACGAGGTTCTACACAAGGCTCTACATAAAGCTCTGCGTACAGAGGCTCTGCACGAAGCTCTACACGAAGCTCTACACGAAGCTCTACACGAAGCTCTACACGAAGCTCTACACGAAGCTCTACACGAAGCTCTACGTACAGAGGCTCTGCACGAGGCTCTGCGCGAAGCTCTGCGTACGGAGGCTCTGCACGAAGCTCTGCACGAAGCTCTACACGAAGCTCTACGTACAGAGGCTCTGCACGAGGCTCTGCGCGAAGCTCTGCGCACGGAGGCTCTACACGAAGCTCTGTATCGGGTCCCCGCTATATTCCCAATAGCCTCTACACGTGCCTCTGCCAAGTATACCCCCTATATACACCTAGGTAGCCACCTCATTTTTTACCCTTTCTTCCTTACATCCTCCCTACTTAAGGAGACACCAGAACAACAGCCAGAAAACGACCGTCGCCATCGCCAGGCGACCGTCGTCAGAGCTAGACGACCAGAGCCAGAGCCAGATGGCCGTCGCCAGAGCTAGACAACCGTCGTCAGAGCTAGACGACCGTCGTTAGAGCTAGACGACCGTCGCCAGAGCCAGACGGCCGGAGCCAGAGCTAGATGACCATCGCCAGAGTCAGATAACCGTCGTTAGAGCTAGACGACCGTTATTATCGCTAGACGACCGTCGCTAGAGCTAGACGACCGTCGCCAGAGCCAGACGGCTGGAGCCAGAGCTAGATGACCATCGCCAGAGCCAGATGACCATTGTTAGAGCTAGACGACCGTTGTTATCGCCAGACGACCGTCGCCAGAGCTAGACGACCATCGCCAGAGCTAGACGGCCGGAGCCAGAGCCAGATAACCATCGCTAGAGCCAGACGACCGTCGCCAGAGCTACACGATCGCTGCTAGAGCTACACGACAACCGTTCAAACGACCAGCCAGCGAACACTATAAACGATTCGATCGATCGATCGAATCAAGGTAATATAGATAGGTAGGCATAGGCAGGTAGGCATAGACAGGTAGGCACAGACAGGTAAGCACAGACAGGTGGGCATAGACGGGTAGGTATAGATAGACAGACAGACAGACAGACAGACAGATAGACAGATAGGTAGGTAGGTAGGTAGGTAGGTAGGTAGGCAGGCAGGTAGGTAGGTAGGTAGGTAGGCAGGTAGGCAGGCAGTTAGATAGCTTTATATTTTATATAGTTATAATATAAATATATTTAAAAGTATATTATAGCAATCTATGGAAATATATAATAATTTAGTTATTATATAATATAATATAATTTTATATAGTTATAATTTGTACAGTTTATACAGTTTGTATAGTTCGTATAGTTTGTATAGTTTGTATAGTTTATATAGTTCGTACAGTTCGTATAGTTTGTACAGTTTGTACAGCTTATACAGTTTACGTGCTATTTATTTATAGGGTAGCAAAAAGCTAGCATTAGTTTAGTGGTTAAGCGTTTTGCTGCAATTTGCTAGCAGAAGCTGCAAATTTATTGCGAAACGCGCGGTTTGCGCGAATCGCTAACGACCATATACAACCACACAAATCGCACAGTTTGCAGCAAATTGCCGCAATCTGCAACAACGCGCCCAAAAAAAAAATCCTGATGTAGGTATATATATGGTTAGTACCTAGCGGAAGTATAAAGCTAAGGGGACTTAATACTTTAACCAGGAAGATTTTTTACGGAAGAATGCCTAGATAAATAATAGTGGTGGAAATACCTAGAGAATATATGTCTATAGTATATTAAAGATAAAAAACGAACTAAGTATTAGCTAAAAGTAAACTAAGTATAAATAAGATTAAGCAGCTAATAGTTAGGAAAAGTGGAGGCCTACAGGACTAGAGGGAACTAGTAGTAGAGCCTTAAACCCTTAAAGGAATTTAAGGATAATACCTAAATTTACAAGTTAAATAGTAAGATTAATAGTTTAAAGTATTAATAGATAGTGGAGTAATAAGGAACTATATCTTATTAGCAGTAGTTAAAAGAATGGGGTTACCACATAGGAAAAAGGAGTACTTTTACCTATTAGTGACGATTTTAGGAGATCTAATAGCCTACAGAGGAGGTATTATTAATCTTAAAATAGGACCTATTTAGCTAACCATTAAAGGGAGATAAATTAAGATATCTTTTAATATATTACTATTAGGAAATAATAAGGTAGTATTAGGAATGCCTTAGTTATAGGAATATAATCTAAAGATTAATTAGATTATAAGTTAGGTTAATATTAGGGATACTTAACGCTATAAGATATAATAATAGGCCAAGTTAGTATAGTACTAAGTAGGAGCCACCTACAAAGAAATAGAAAAAGGATTAAGTTATATACCAAAGAGATACCATAAGTATAGCAAAAAACTATGGTTACTAGAAAGTAAGAAGCTATTAGAGTATATAGTATAGGACTATAAGATAGAGTTAGAACTAGAAATAAGTCTAAGGTTCTTTCTAACCTATAAGCTTACCGAAGAGAAAGGTAGAGCACTAAAAGAGTTTATCTAGGAAAACCTATAAAAGGGATACATTAGACTATTATAGTTATTAGCAGGTTATCCAGTACTGTTTATACTAAAGAAAAATAGTAAACTAAGGCTATATATTAACTATAGATAGTTAAACAGTATTACTAGAAAGGATAGGTATCCTTTACCCTTAATTAGCGAAATCTAAGATAGGATAGGCAATGTATAAATCTTTATAAAGATAGATCTAAGATAGGCGTACTATTAGATCCGGATTAAGGAAGGTAATAAATAAAAGGTAGCCTTTAGGTTAAAGGAAGGACTGTATAAACTATTAGTTATATAATTTAGGCTTATAAACGTACTAGCAACGTTCTAGAAGCGTATTAATAATATATTAGGAGAATACTTAGATGAATTTATTATAGTATACCTTAATAATATTATTATCTACTTAATAACTAAGGGAGAATATAGAGAATATGTTAAATGGGTCTTAAAGAGACTATAGAAAGAATAGATACTAGTAATAATTAAGAAATGCAAGTTCTTTACTAAAAAGACTAATTTTGTTAAATTTATTATTAAACTAGGCTAGCTTAGTATAGATCTAAAAAAGATTGAAGCTATAATAAATTGGTAAGAACTAGAGAACTTTATATAGTTAAGATTATTCTTAGGGTTTTGCAACTACTATAGAAGGTTTATAGCGCAATGGTTAAAGGATATTAAACTATTTACGCAGTTAATAAAGAAAGAAGAACTATAGGTATAGGGAGAGGAACAGTAAAAATTATTTAAAGAAGTTAAAGGATTGTTTACCTAGGAGCTAGTTCTTAAAATCTATTAACTAGGACTAGAGACGGTTGTAAAAACAGATATATTAAACTTTATACTAGGGGCGTACTTTATATAAAAAATATTAAGATAGATAGCACCTAGTGGTATACTATAGTTAGAAGATAACACTACTAAAGTTAAACTATAACATTTATAATAAGGAGTTATTAGGTATAGTTATAGTATTAAAGAAATAAAGAGCATTCTTATAAGGTATAGAGAAACTATTTATAGTTAAAATAGATTATAAAAACCTAATAGGATTTCTAATAACGAAGGAACTTAACTAAAGATAGGTTAAATAGGTAGAGATGCTTATAGAATACTATTTTAAGATTTAGTATACTAAAGGCATAGATAATATATAAGCAGACGCTCTAAGTAGAAAGGCTAAATTATAAAATAATAAAAAGCTATTAGGGGCTTTATTGCGAAAAGACATAGACGGATTAATTAGATATAATTATCCGAAAATTATAGCAACTTAAGAAGACGATAAACTAGATAGAGTTTATAAGTTATTAGAGAGCTTTTAGGTATAAAGGATCTTTAAAGCATAACTAGAGAAATAGTTAGTGTTGGTCATATAGGGTGACTCACTAATAACGACTACTCGAGTAGGGTTACAGTGATGTTGGTTAATAAAGCTTTTTTTTAATTGGAATGAGGAAGGGCGAGGAGCTTAAGGCTCCTCGCCACGCTAGTGCCGCGGCGACACGTGATGGCAACTTGCCATCACGTGACGGCAAATTGCCTCATTCCCGACACTGGCAACTCTTCTTTTGTGGTTGCCCTCTATATATAAATACTGCTTGACTATTATAACAAATATGGATCCTTTTTACTTACTATTGCTATTGTAATATAAGTCTCGCTGTCCTAAAATTTGCCTCTTAGCACGTGGTGCTTTCTTGCTAAGGAGTCGTAGGTAGATATCGTGTTAGGGCCATTAGGGCCGCTAAGGCGCTAGCTATAAGCGAGCTAATAGCGATTTTCTATCCCGGGGATAGAAAATCCTAATTGGCGTTATCTACCTTACTAAGTTCCATAAGAAGCTTCTGGCAATTCTTTTTTTATAGATATAATGCTGCAGGAAGGCAGTAAGGTATTGGTTTAGCTGCAGGTGGAAGCAGCAAAAGTCTATTTGGGTAATAGTATAGTACCAGCGGCGGTAGTAATAGTAGTTAAGTATAGAGCTTGTCTATTAGTCGGTCGGTTAATTGTAGGCGTATAGGCACGATTATTTGGTTGGTAGATCGCAGGCATATTAGCGCAATTAGTATCGTAATAGTAGGCATAGCGGCGCTATTAGTTTGTTAATAGTATATAGCAGTATAGTACTAGCGTAGGGTCGGTTCCGTAGGCAGATTAGTACGGAGTCTTGTTATAGGGTTGGTTCGTAATAGTAGGCGTATTAGCGCTATCGTTGTCTAGTTTATGGTTTGTGTCGCGGGCATATTAGTATAAGGCTTATTGGGTTTATAGCTGCCGCAAATACTAGTAGTTCTTTCTTTATGCTTTGCTTGCGTAACTATGCTATTTTAACCGCTCCCCCCCCTATATTACTTTCTCTTTATGGCACCCTCTATAAGAACTTCCTGTCTGGATCACGCTAGTAGCTACCTTTATAGCTACCTTGGGAACTATAAGAGTCTTAGAATTTCCCTCTACGCTAGATCTTCTAAAGCTTATTAAATGTTTATGGAGAAGTAGAGGCTTATTACGGAGATTACTATGAAGATTACTGCGGAGATTGCTACGGAGATTACTAGTAGGACGGAGCTTAAGCGGATGGAGCTTATATAGACGGAGCTTATATAGACGGAGCTTGTATAGGCGGAGCTTATATAGACGGAGCTTATAGGGACGGAGCTTAAGGCACAGGTTAAGATACAATAGCTTAAGGAACTTGAGGTGTTTGATAGCCTAAGGTTGTCTGTGGTGGTTTCTGCAGAGGCTACTACGGAGGTTGCTAGTGAGGTTACTACGGAGGTTCTTACGGAGGTTCTTATTAAGCTTACTAGTGGGACGGAGCTTGTGCGGACGGAGCTTATATAAATGGAGCTTATATAGACGGAGCTTGTGGCTGTCCGTTATTAGAATTCCCTTAAGAGTTAAACTTCTTTATAGCGCGTATTTGGTGCTCAATCTTAATCTCTTATAGAGTCTATTTATGCTCTTCTTTTACATTAATAATATACTCCTAAATATTGTCTCTAATAACGCCCCCGTCTATAGGGACGAATACTCTATACTCCCGTAAAAAGTTACGGAAGTCTTATACGATATCCTTATTCGCGGGAGCCTATATTTCCTTTATCCATCTAATAAAGTCCTCCCTTATATATTCCTATAGCGCGGTATTATCGTATTTACTATCTTTATAGTGTGCTATACGGTGTAATAAGAATCCGTTTAGGTCTTATGGTTTAGCGTTTATAAGGTTAATATCTCTATTCTATATCTTTAGGTTAATATCTTTCTCGTACTTCTTTAGGTAGGTTAACGCCATAGTAGGTATAGAATTGACGGGGTATCGTACGTTAAAGGTAGGTAGGATTTTCGGTTTTGTAGGATCTCGTAGGTTTGCTGTTAAGAGGTAGGTAATTTGAGATATTGTTCAACGCGTTTTAGACGTTAACTTAGGACCTTAGGTTTAGTAACACTTCTAACCTAAAGTACTTAACTAAATCTTCGTAAACGCGGTTGTTCTGTATAATAGACACAACTTAGTATTTCCTAGTACTTAGTAACACTTCTATTATTAGTTTTCCGTAAGTCTAAGGTAGCACAGTGTTACTGGGATCTATTCCATATAAGCGCATATGGCACCCCTATATAAGACTATTTCTTCTATTTGAAGACCTAGCTGCTCTGTGGTTAACTATGTATTCAACCACTGATCAGTGTTGGTTATATAGGGTGACTCACCAATAACGACTACTCGAGTAGGGTTACAGTGATGTTGGTTAATAAAGCTTTTTTTTGATTGGAATGAGGAAGGGCAAGGAGCTTAAGGCTCCTCGCCACGCTAGTGCCGCGGCGACACGTGATAGCAACTTGCCATCACGTGATGGCAGTTTGCCGTACGTGACGGCAAATTGCCTCATTCCCGACAGTTAGAATATCTAGAAGAAGAAATATTATATAAATATAGAGAGGTAAAGTATATCCTAAGAAGTATAGCAGAACACTTTATAGAAGATTTCTATAAGGGAATAACTTAAGGACATAATAGAGCCATAGGCTTAGTGTTAAAACTCTAGGAGGAGTATATTATTAATAGAATCTAGGGCTTAGTGTAAAAAGTTATAAAAGAGTATTTAAATTACTAGAGGAATAAACTAACGAGGTATAAGCTATATAGAGGGCTATAACCTATTAAAATACTAGAGAGACTATAGGAGGTCATATTATAGGACTTTATTATTAAATTACTAAAGTTAAGAAATCCTATTACTGGATAAGATTATAACGTAATCTTAGTAATAGTGGATAAGCTTATAAAGTGGGGATACTTTATAGCATGCACGGAAGAAATATTAGTAGAAGATATCGCTAAAATCTATATTAAAGAAGTATTTATAAGACACGGAGTACTAAGTAAGATTATATTAGATAGAGATCTAAGATTTATAGCAGTATTTTAGGAGGTATTCTTAGCGGAGTAAGAAGTTAGAGTAGTAACTTCTACCGTATATTATCCGCAGACAGACGGTTAAATAGAAAGATTAAATTAGACACTAGAATAGTATCTAAGACATTATATTAATTACACGCAGAATAATTAGGTATTATTATTACTAGTTATATAGTTTATATATAATGCAACACTATAAAAAGAAATAGGTATATTACTATTTAAAGCAAACTATAGATATAAGCTAAGAATATTATTATTACTATAATAAGCGAAGAAAATAAGTAGCATAGCTAAAGAAAAAAATAAAGGTACTAATAAATCTTTATATAGACCTTATAGAATTAGTAAAGAAAGTATAGAAAAGAATAAAAAAGTATTATAATGCTAAGAGATCTAAGGGACTAGATCTTAAGGAGGGAGATAAAGTATAGCTACTATATAAAAATTTTAAGAGTTAATAACTAAGTAAGAAGTTAGACTACGTTAGACTAGGACCTTTTAAAATTAAGTAAAAGATTTTACTAGTTATATTTAAGTTAAATCTATTAGTGTTGGTTACATAAGGGGGATATCACGTAGCTACGGTTCGTAGATAGTATAATGGTTGTTATTTTTATTCCAAGAAAGGGGAAGGGTAAGGAACTTAAGGTTCCTTACCACGCTAGTGCCGCGGCAACACGTGACGGCAACTTGCCTCACGTGACGGCAATTTACCACATATGGCGGCAATTTGCCCTATTCCCAACACTAGCAACTCTTCTTTTTATAGTTGCCATCTACAAACACCTATAGATTGCTACTATACAAAAGTACAAAGCTAAGGGGAAGAAGAAAAAGAGGAAGGGTGTTAGGGGGTTAACGCGAAGACGAGTAGGCCGCCGAGGCGCTAGTAGTAAGCGAGCCAATGGCGATTTTCCATCCCGGGGATGGAAAATCCTGATTGGCTGGCAGAAGTTAGGGTCGGCAGAGTATAGTAGGAATTTAGCAGGTAGTACGCCCTAGGAAACTATGTCGTTAAAATAGGGTTGCGGAGCTAGCGGAGCGTAACTAGATACGGCTAGCTCGAGCAAATGGGAACGACAGTCGACCAATAGGAATGCTCTTAAATTGCCTTTGTCATCACATCTGCCGGGTTATCTTGGCCACTAATCCATCAAATCCCAAAGAGTTCTTAATACTCTACGAGGACCTCCACGAGAACCTCTGCAAGGACCTCTGCAAGGACCTCCACGAGGACCTCTATAAGGACCTCTATAAGGACCTCTGCGAGGACCTCCACAAGGACCTCTACGAGAATCTCCACGAGGATCTCCACAAGAACCTCTATAAGGGTCTCTACGAGAACCTCCATCAGTGCTTTGTAGCCGATATTAATCATACCCTCTGCCGTATTCCAATTCCCTGCTAAACTTCTCCTAATCTTGTAGTGGTAACGTAGATCTGGGTTGTTACGGAGGTTGTTACAGAGATTACTACGGAGATTGCTACGGAGATTGCTGCAGAGGTTGCTACAGAGATTGCTGCGGAGGCTACTGCGATAGATACAGAACTAAAGACAGAGGTGGATACTAGGGAACTAAAGACGGAGGTGGAAGCAATAGCTGCGGAACTAAAGACGGAGGTTGTTGCGGATGTTGCCGCGGAGGTTGCTACGGATGTTGCCGCGGAGGTTGCTACGGAGGTTGTAGTTGCTATAGAGGTTACTTCGGAGCTTATTACGGAGCTTAATGCGGAGCTTATTACACAGGTTAAAATACGGCAGCCTAAGGAACTTAAGGTGTTTGATAGCCTAAGGTTATCTATAGTATTACTTATAGCTGTCCGTTATTAGGATTCCCTTAAGAGTTAAACTTCTTTTAGTGCTTAATCTCTTATAGAGTCTATTTATGCTCTTCTTCTGCGTTAAGGACTTGCTGAATATTATCTCTAATAGTACCCCCATTTATAGGGATAAATACTCCTTTCTCCCAAAGGAAGTCTCGAAAATCTTAAATAATATAAATATTACCAAGTACCCAGGTGTTGGCAGTCCATCCTATAAAATCCTCCCTAAAATATTCCCATAGCTGTGAATCGGCGTAGTATCTACTTCGGTAAAATAGAATACGGTATAGGAGAAAGCCGTTAACTTATTTTGCGGTATAAGTTATTATATTAAGGGTAAATTCGTCCCAATTTTCGTCGATAAGTTTCGCGTATATAGCTACCCCTAGTGGTAAGGAGTCTCTCCAGTTATTTGGAATAGCCATAGTTATGTCTTCGGAGGGAGGGAGATGTTATTAGTATAGGGATTATCGTCTAGTACGCGTTCGTGATGTGTATTTGTCATTTGGTACGCGTTTATCGTTTAGTACGCGTTTGGACGTGTATTTGCGATTATAGGGCTTAAGACCAGTTCTAGCCTTAAATCGCGAAGACTTGTAAAGCATATTGTTCTGCGTAATAGACGCAAGAATCTGTAATCTGGGGAAGGCTTAGGACTAGTTCTGGCCTTTAGATCCTTAGATTCGTGAAAGAGTTCTATTTAAGGTTTAGGACCAGTTCTAACCTTAAAAGACAGCTTCCCTTAGCACGAGTAGCACTGGTACAGTGGCTCGTCTCTTCTTAGTGAATACCTAGCTGTTCTGTAGCATAACTATAAAGTTAACCACTAATCAGTGTTGGTTACACAAGGGGGATATCACGTAGCTACGGTTCGTAGATAGTATAATGGTTGTTGTTTTTATTCCAAGAAAGGGGAAGGGTAAGGAACTTAAGGTTCCTTACCACGCTAGTGCCGCGGCAACACGTGACGGCAACTTGCCTCACGTGACGGCAATTTGCCGCATATGGCGGCAATTTGCCCTATTCCCAACAATTAGCTAAAATAAAGATTTACCCTATATAGTATATCGCAATGCTAGAGCCAGTATATAGGAATGTTAAGCCACTAGTTTATAAAGTAGACACGTATAGAGGATAGGAAGAAAATAAATAGCAAGTTTTAAAGATTATTAGCTATAAGGATATTAATAACGAAATATAGTATAAAGTTAAGTGGATAGGCTACAATGAGACTACCTAAGAGCTACTAAAGAATTTAAAGAATGCTATAGAAAAGGTACAGGAGTATTAGAAGAGATTAGGTTAGGCAGTATTAATAAAAAAGGATCGCTAAAGAATAAGTTACCTAAGGGGGACTTAAAAAGAGTAGTTGCCAAACTACTTAAATCTATTTCCTTCTCGGCTAAAAGAAAATCCATTCTTTTATTACTAAGTTCCTATAGACCCTATTCTACTAGCTTCTACTTTTTAAAACGGACCTTTTTATAAACCTTCTTAAGACGGAGTAAATAAGCAGATGCCGCAATATAAGCATTTAGGGCCTTTTGTTCCGTATTACAAGAACGTTTTAATTTAGTAAGGGCTTAAGATAGTTTACTATCTAGCTATATAGCAGTAGATTAAATATAAAACCCCAAGGCAAATTAATATAGGAACTAGATAACTATTAAGAGTAATAGGACGCGTATATTTAGCATTAGAAGTAAAGTAAACGTTATAAAATAAACAAATATTTACTTTAGTGTACTCTAAGTAAGAGGACGGTTATCGCAAAGATAGACTCGCCAGCGTAATATAAACTAACCTTTCTTTCGCATAATAAGAATACGGAGATAGTATAATTTTACTAAGCGATAATATTACAGTAACGGTGTAAGCACAACGTTAGGCGTATAAGGAAGAAATTACTTTAGGTATAATAAGTAACAATATTAACTAAATTAATTAGACGGATATTATACCTCTAGTAAACGACTTAGAGATATTTTAAATCTTTAAGGATAAAGATAAAGAGGAGGGAGATAGTGTTACGGATGCTTTAAGTATAATATTATAACTACTTAGAGAAGAGTTAAAAGAAGCTAGTTAGTTAATATAAGCATGGTCTAAGATAGAGCCGATAGAGCTATATAACGAGGAATAGTAACTAAGGTTATATAATATGCTACGTATTAAATAAGAGGAATAAGAGGAACTTATGTACCTTATATATAAGACGTATATTATATATAAGAAGGATTTTATAGGAGTACGGTTGTGTATTTAAGGACCCTTAATCCCTACCTAAATAGTTCCTTTCTTATAGTAATTCTTAGAATATAATTAGAGTTAATCTATTAGGCAACTACTCTACTAGTTATTATTACGTTGTTAACTTTAATTTGCATCACCTATATACCTAGCCTAATAATAAGCCTACCGTAGTACCTGCTATAAGGTTCCGTTATAATTAGCTTATTTAGCGTAACTACGTTAGCTAGCGAGCTTTTTACCTATATAGTAAACCTCCGGTACTCCTTATAGCTAAAGAGGGGGTCCTTTTATAGGGGGTAGAGCGGGAACTACTTGCGTAGAATTACTAAGTCCTATAATAGGATTACCCTAAGCGCGTAAAGGAGGCGTAGAAATCCTAAGCCTATAAGGTTAAGCCGTATAACCTTATTATCGGCCCTACTTAGGCAGTAGGCCTCTATACATTTTAGCTAAATATTAATATTAGGCCATATCTTTAAATAAAGGGCCTCCTCTAGCACCTCCTATATATGGGGAAAAAAGTAGCCCTTTCCTTCCTTTAGAAAGCTAGTAATTGACTATATAAACACATAGGGTAGGTAGCTAAGGTAGGCTCCTATTATTACGTCCGTATTCTAATATCTAGCCATTTAATTTAGGTCTCCTTAACGCCGCTAAGCTTAGTATACCAAACGCTCTACTTATAAGCGCTATAGGTTTTCTCCTTTAAGTAAATTCCTACCCTCTAGAATTTTTATTTATTTATTTAAACTGCGTATAATAGCTTAGCGGCTATTATAGTACTTTAATACTACTAGGGAAGATATATAGGTTATAGTAGTCCTCTAGCTACTAAAAGGATAGAAAGCTTTTAGCGCTATCTTTACCTTAGCGGTTAAATAAGTAGAAGGCTACTATAAAGAGGGGGTAGAAGATAGGGTTAGTGTTCCGTATATAGCCTATATACTTAACCTTACCGTACTAATTCTGCTTCCCTTATATTATTAATATAATTATATACGGCGCTAACTTATCTAGTTTAGGCCCTTTATTCTTTAGTTTAATAAGAATAAGGTTAGTAAGCTAAATATTTTATCTACTTTTACTATAGGTAATAGTAGTATAGCCTAAGGAATGGGTTAAAAAATAGTAGCTATATAGACTGGGTAGGGTATATGGTAAGGAGTAGGTAAGCCAAGTATAAGTTATAAGGAGAGTTAATAAGAGAGGACGATATAGTAATAAGGGTAGGTAATAGCCTTATATAGAGAGAGACAAACTAATAGGGGAGGAAGGAGGCTATAAGCCTAAGAAGCTTATAAGGGGTGGCTAAGGCCTAGCCGAAGGCTAGCCTTAGTAGCCCCTAAAAGCTTTTAGGATATAGCTAAGTAAGGGACTAAAAGTACTCTTATAATATATAAACCTAATAAATACTCAGCTATAGTTTAAAGGTAAGACTTAACTAAACTTAGTATCTTAGAGCCCGTCTCCTAGTACTAAGTAATCGCCTTTTTAAGCCCTTTAATATTATAGCCGCTAGTAATTATAAATAGGCCTTAATTAATAAAGTTAACGCGTTAAATCTGGTCNTTATTNCGGNNNACGCTATTTAGTACTNCTAAGAGCTTNNCCCNCTATAGCGGCTGNAAGGTTTTACCTTTTAACTACTATATATAAAGCTTAGTAATAGCGGAGACGTAGCTATTTATAACTAAGTATTAAACTATTTTATTAAATAGGGCGTCTAAGGCCTTCTTATCCTATATCTCCCCTTCCTCCTTTATAGCTTCCTCCCCTATACCTACAGCTGCCCCTATAGCTGCCCCTACGGCTACCCCTACGGCTAACTTTTCCTTTAGCTGCCTTACCTACTTAACTGTCTTCTGCCTCTTCTTTACCCGCTTACTATCTTTTTATATCTCTTTTTATTTTAACTTCTGTTTTTAATAGCTAGCAGCCTATAATTCTTAGTTAATAACTTACTGCTTTAGGAATGGGTAAAGCTTATCTTCTATTACCTAGGCGCTATTTATATTACCTTTTAGTCTTACGCACTAGTCTTTTTACTCTTTCTACTTTGGCTTATACGCCCTTATAGTATTCTTTAAGCGCTAGGCCTTATAAATATTATATAGCCATGCCGTTTAGGCCTTAAATTTGTTCTAGAGGCTATAGGAGGAGGGAAAGAAGGAGGAGGTTAGGGGGGCTTTCTTCGACTATAAAGTAGACTGTAGGGTAAGAAGATTCTTAAAAGACTCTATCTCCATAAGAGGTTAGGGGGAAGACGCGTAAGCGTAGCGCGGGTATAGGTAAATAAAGCCACTAAACGCGTAAATATTAATAGAGGAGGAGAAGAAGAAGAAGAGAGCTCTATATTATAGAATTAGAATTATAGTAGGCCGTTCTATATAAAACTAGAAGCCCCGCGTAAGCTAGGAGCTAGCGCGGGCATAAGAACAGGAAGAGGGTTAAAAAATAGATTGTCGAGGCGACGATGAGGTTGAAGGCGCGCGGCGAGGTCCTCTATACTAACCCAGTACTAACCTAGGCCTCAAAAACGCGTCTAAAAAGTAGGGGCCACTACCAAAAGGGGGGTGATATTTGGACGATATGTCGCGGACCTTAGGGGGTCGTGCGTAACCCGAGGTTATGCCAAGCTTAACCCGGACCTCCGATACCTATATTCGGAAGGCGGGCGGTAAGCTAAGGCGGTGAATTTCTTGGCGGTAAAGACTCTTAAATGGCACCTCTATACGGAGGTGCGTTTCAAAAGTCTTTGCCGCCGGGAAAATTGACCGCTTTGGCTCACCGCCTTCTAAATCTAGATATCCTCCCATTCGTCCTCTGCCGCTTTAGGTGCTTTTAAGCGTCTTGGTACCTCTGTAGCACCCTCCCTATACTCGTTACCTCCTTTAAGCTTAATAACCTTCTTAATATGCCTAATAATCCGCTTAATCTAAGCCTAAATCCTCCACTGCTTAAGATCTCTCTATGCCGCCTGCTATACCTTCCTTACAACCTCCCTCTTCTACGGCGCTTCCTTACGCGTAGTAACCCTCTTTATATGCGGCCAGCAAGGCTTAATTATATTTAAATTAGGAGAGTTACTACACTAAAGAAGGTGTTGGATATTTTATACGTTATATATAGTTAATTAATATTAGTAGGCGTAAGCTGGAGCCTTATTCTCCTAAACAATAGTACTAGGCCTCTCCTTAAGGCACTCTTAAGCAAAAGGTAGTAGCTTTGGTATAAGAATTAATGTTTAATATCGCCACTAATCAATACCTCTATGGCCCTAATTCTGTACGAGCTTGCTAGTTACTTTAGTGAACTTCTATCCTAGCTTTAGTTTAGGAAGATTGCGCAGCCCTATCCGTCTAATGCCTATATTAAGCTCCCACTCCTCCTATATACGAGGCTCAAGCTCCTTATTTAGCTTATTAATTACAGCCTAAGCTTTCTTCCGCTCTATAGTTGTCTTTAGCTACCAGATATAGTAAGGTCCTTTCTTGTTATATAAAAAACAGCCCCAGAATATAAACTCTAAGTAGCCTTTCTAGTAGGGGCGTATACAGCTCTTAATAAAACGCTTATTTGTAGCATACTAAATTTAATATCCACCGCGGCGATAATTTAAGATAATAGATGTTTTATCTAACTAGATAACATTCTTCTAATCTTCCAACTTCTAATAAGCGTAATCTATGCAGAACTTATGCCTCTTAAGCTTTATTTTCTCCGTTAATTTAGGCTTTCGTGTAGGCTTAGTCTTCCTTAATCCAGAGGCTCTAAGTATTCGCCATACGGTTAGAGCACTAACTCCTCTAACCTCTGCAGCAATATAAGCGCATGTCTTTTCTCTGCTATATCTATCACAACGGACCTTCTCCAGTATTAAGTTCTTAGTATCTTTAGTTTATTTAGATGGACGGCTAGGGCGAGGAGCATCATCTACGTGGGTATTAAGGACGAGAGGAGAAGACGTTAGATTAAAGCCTTAATTGATTGCATGGCGATATATGTCTCGTATAGTTCGTTCGGAAATTTATATTGTCTTTATAATTTCGGCAGCTGGGATTCCATAAGCTCTAAGAGCCATAATTTAAGCTCTTATAGCTGAATCGTAGCCCCCTATAGAACGTTTAGCAGTAGATCTTTCAGTAGCCATTTGGAATATTAAAAGAGACTTGAGAGCTGCGGAATTGGGCTGGTAGGGGAACACTTAGTAGGACACTTGGTAACGTGGCAGAATCTTGGTTTTCTGCCTTGGCGGTAAGCGGTCAATTTTCTTGGCGGCAAAGACTTTTGAAACGCACCTCCGTATGATCTCGCGTATCGTATCAATCGTTATCGATTAGGATTTCGCCTGGCCCTGTTGGAGATGATGAAAAACTGGAAAGTCACGCAGCCACAAGCTAGCTAGATATGGGATGCCTGACAGACCTCACAAACGCATTTCCCTGGCGTGGGCTCAACCGACGGCTAACCTATTCGAAGTTGACTAATGAGGATTCATTTATCATGAACTGGTCGCTTGGCTCGCATGAAAGCGCAAAAAATATGTAGCGATTGTTTCCCTCTTTTTCAGATGGGTTGGCTACTGTATCGTGACATCGCGATTTTGACGGCTCTTGTGATTTGATGCGGCGGGATAAGCAGTGCGATACAAATATCGTTCAATGGTAGTTTGAAAGCTCAGCGAGATTCTGCAGAACACGAATAATTGGATGATGCGGAAATTGGTCTGGGGTTGGTGGTGTTGTTGTGAGGTTGTTGCGCTTGCGGCGTTGATTTTTTATCATAATGGGACGGTGGCCAACGATGGAGTCTGAAAATGCTGAATCGAAATCTCGTATCTGTCAATAATCCCTATGGCTCGCACGAATATTTGTAACCTGCCCTCTATGCTTTGGACACCAAGGTTGTAAGCACTCGAAATCCGTTAACTGTTAATTCCGCTGTAGCATATTGGATATCAGTAGGAGATACCCAAGATGAAAATCGTAGGAGCGCCAGCCGTAAGTCTTATCCAAGCTGATGAGAACTGTGACTGCGAGTAGTTCAAGTCCCTAGAATTTCACACGACAGCTCCCGGAATACCGTTGGACCAGTCCCGCTAAAAAGAAGTTTACAAGAACGCATTCTGCAACATTTACTTAGTCTCCTCATTCCGAGATCCTTGAACGCGCTGTTATTCACACGGATCCCGGTTTCATCTTACAAACTTCTAGGACAGATACACTTCACAGAATACGACAACCCAGCGTCGGACCTTTCAATGATTATGCCCACCCAGAAACTCCGACAGAAATGTCAGAAACTGGACTCACCAAGATTTAGTCAGATTCATAGTTATCATCATTCCGGCCGGGCTCTTTTAGTTGCCAGAAGACCATTGGGTGGCAGATTAGGTGTCGAACGTTGAGGTCACTGTCAGGTACCGTCTTGTGACTCACACCCTGTTTCTATTACCTATTACCGACTGAGTGGCAATATCAACCTGGTGGCGATTGAGTAATAGCTCCAGAATCGTCGTCAGCGTCGTCGTCAGTCCTTTGCCCCGACCTCATGTATATAGAGAGCTTCTAGAGCCAGCTTCAATCGACAGAGTTCTTATGAGTGACTTGTCCGTCCGACATTAGGCTCATGGTGTTCCATTGCCTTAACGGTACATGACGAAATGATACTAATAGTTAGAGAGACGAGATTCTCTTGTTCTAGAGCATGCTCAAGGAAAATGAACACAGTACACCCACGCTCATCTAAAGCATGGTAAAATGTGTTTCAAGGAAGAGATAACTGTGCCATAACACCCATGTGAGAGACATGGGAGCTAGAAAGATGGGGTCGAGTAGGAAATGGACAGGAACTGCGTTTTGGCAAGGTCAGGCATCCTGAAATGTCATTACAAAAACAGCTCGTACCATACAGCTCTGCGAGACACTCCAAGAACTATCATTAAGGTAGGCAAAGTACATCCTGAAGAATAGTATCGAGCTGCACCCTGAGCATTGAGAATTCCAAAACCTGGTGACTTTCATGATTTAGTACATGACGCGTTCATCTTAGTTATTTTTCTTGAATTCTAGCCGTGGTTTATGGGGGTATTCCAAGGACATCATATCCTTCTCCTTCGGACAGCGGCAACTAAGGGCAGTTATAGGAAGTGTGCTGTGCGTGTTTTTGACTCATTATTTTTGGTACGAACCCTTCGGCTTTTGGAACGGACCACAACGGCAATACTGCAATCTCTGCTGGTGTAAGTCCCCCGGGGCAGTTGAAAGGTGTGAGCCAGTTAGCAGACCGGCGTATGCAACATATATAAGCCCACGGCAGTAGCATTGCTCCCTGTGGAGTTTCTCATAAGACACAGAAACGTTGAGCAATAGCGGGACCGAGGACTTCAACTTTGGTCAAAGGTTCTTCATTAATTTGGGGTGTAGCGCGTTCTTTCGGGTCCTTAATTCAACTTGAGCGCCTGTGACAGACTTTAAACAGCATGACCGATCCGAAGCAATTGGGGGTTTAATACCACAGGCACATCCTGGTATCTTGTCTCTGTTCCGTGCTCTTTAAAATACCCAATAAGGTTTGTTATATCAGAGATGTGCGCCGGGCGTGAGGGTTCCTTCCTCGAGTCGTCGTACGAAGCCATTGACCCTACGTATCAAGTCTCCGACTACATCGTCTGGATTTCCGTTCAAGTTATGTGTTGCGCGGGGAATGACGCCTCCGTTAGTATCATCAACTATGCCTCCGCCTTCTCTTACAACACCTGTCCATTTGGAAAGCAAGGCTTCCTTGTCCACAAAGTCTGGAATATGTGAATCAGCTCCACCAAAAAGAAACATTAGGGGAGTTTCTTTCTTCATAGACCCAAAAGTAGTTCTCAGCTTCTTCGGGTCTAGATCACTGCTGAAATAGTCATCTTCTCCATTCTTGTCCGGGCTGGCTAGACTCAACCAGCGCACGGCAGTAACAGGACTTCGGAGGACGTCATTCGTACAAGATTTTGGCAAAATATGATCGCCGCGGCCATCCGCTACCCAATCTTGAGCCAGCTTGACACTCCTATCGTAAACATCTGGTGGAAGGACGCTGACAAGAGCCTCTCGGTCGCTGATGCCAGCTTGCAGAATAGCTCCTTGGACCCTGGGTCTCTCGGCACATCCTTCTCCAACCAGGTATTCTATTATATCCTGACATCCAGTAGAGTGCCCCATCAGTAAAATTTTGGTGTTTGGCCGAAGCCTCTGAAAGTAGTGGACGCAGCTTGCAATCTCCTTGGCGTCTCTTTTCAGAGAGCCTGTACCCCAGCCTTTGTAGGAAGATGATAATAGTATTTCTGCGAGGCTCCAGTTCGAAGGGAGGAGCTGCGCAAGTGCTGCAGGGTAGGTGACAGTGAGAAGTCCATCGCCCAGGCCCCCTATCCAGAGCAAAGTATTAGGAGAATCAGGTGTTGAGATTGTGGCATGTTCAAATGCAGCCAGGTGCGGAGTATAGCGGTGCATGACTCCCGGGTAGGCCATGTCTATTAAGGAGCGATTCTGGTGATGATGGTTAAGTATCGATGTTCAATTGGATTGCTGGGTATCGGAGGTCCGGGTTAGGCTTGGCATAACCTCGGGTTACGCACGACCCCCCAAGGTCCGCGACATATCGTCCAAATATCACCCCCCCCTTTGGTGGTGGCCCCTACTTTTCGGACGCGTTTTTGAGGCCTAGGTTAGTACTAGGTTAGTATAGATGGCCTCAGCGCGCCTTCGACCTCATCGTCGCCTCAACGATCCATTTTCCAACCCTCTCCTGTCCTTGTGCCCGCGCTAGCTCGCGCAGGGCTTCTGATTTTATATAGAAAGGCCTACTGTAATTATAATTATATAATATAGAGCCCTCTTCTCCTTCTTCTCCTTTAATATTTACGCGTTCGGTGGCTTTATTTACCTACACCGCGCTTACGCGTCTCCCCCTTACCTTTTGCGGATATGGAGTCTTTTAAGAATCTCCTTACCCTACGGTCTACTTTACGGTCGACGGAAGCCCCCCTAGCCTCCTCCCCCTATAGCCTCCAGAGCGAATTTAAGGCCTAAACAGTACGGCTATACGATATTTATAAGGCCTAGCGCTTAAAGAATACTATAAGGGTGTACGAGCTAAAGTAGAAAAAGTGGGAAGACTAGTGCGTAAGATTAGAAGGTAATATAGACGGCGCCTAGGTAACAGAAGATAAGCTTTACCTATTTTTAGAGCAGTAAATTATTAACTAAGAATTATAGGCTGCTAGCTATTAAAAACGGAAGTTAAAACGGAAAGAGATATAGAAAGATAGTAAGTAGGTAAAGAAGAGGTAGAAGACAGTTAAGCGGGTAAGGTAGCTAGGGGGGAAGGCAGCCGTAGGGGCAGCTATAGAGGTAGCTGTAGGTATAGGGGAGGAAGCTATAAAGGAGAAAGGGGAGATATGGGATAAGGAGGTCTTAGATGCCCTATTTAATAAAATAGTCTAATACTTAGTTATAAATAGCTATATCTCCGCTATTACTAAGCTTTATACGTAGTAGTTAAAAGATAAAACCTCGCAGCTGCTATAGGGGGTAAAGCTCTTAGTAGTACTAGATAGTATCTACTATAATAAGGACTGGATTTAACGCGTTAATTTTATTAATTAAGGCCTATTTATAATTACTAGCGGCTATAACATTAAAGGGCTTAAAAAGGCAATTACTTAGTGCTAGGAGACGGGCTCTAAGATACTAGGTTTAGTTAAGTCTTACCTTTAAACTATAGCCGAGTATTTATTAGGTTTGTATATACCTTATCTAGTCTATATAGCTGCCGTTTTCTAACCCGTTTCTTAGGCTATACTACTATTACCTATAGTAAAAGTAGATAAGACGTTTAGCTTATTAATCTTATTCTTATTAAACTAGAGAATAAAGGCCTAAACTAGATAAGTTAGTGCCGTATATAAATTATATTAATAATATAAGGGAAGCAGAATTAGTATAGTAAGGTTAAGTATATAAGCTATATATAGAACGCTAACCCTATTCTCTACCCCCTTTCTATAATAGCCTTCTACTTCTTTAACCGCTGGGGTAAAGACGGCGCTAAAAGCTTCCCATCCTTTTAATAGCTAAAGGACTATTATAACCTATATATCTTCCCTAGCAGTATTAAAGTACCGTAATAGCTACTAAGCTATTATACGCAGTTTAAAGAGAATTAAAAGATATTTTAGGGAGTAGGAATTTACTTAAAGGAGAAAACCTATAGCGCCTATAAGTAAAGCGTCCGGTATATTAAGCTTAGCGGTATTAAGGAGACCTAAATTAAATAGGCTGGACGCTAGAATATAAACGCGATAACAGGAGCCTACCTTAGCTACCTACTCTATGCGTTTATATAGTTAATTACCAGCTTCCTAAAAAAAGAAAAGGGCTACTTTCTTCCTTACATACGGGAGGTACTAAAGGAGGCCCTTTATTTAAAGATATGGCCTAAAATTAATATCTGGCTAAAATATATAGAGGCCTACTACTTAGGTAGGGCCGATAATAAGGTTAATAGCTTAACCTTATAGGCTTAGGATTTCTATACCTCCTCTACACACTTAGGGTAATCCTATTATAGGACTTAGTAATCCTACGCAAGCAGTTCCCGCTCTACCCCCTATAAAAGGACTCCCTTTTTAGCTATAAGGAGTACTAGAGGTACGCTACGTAGATAAAAAGCTTACTGGCTAACGTAGTTACGCTAAATAAGCTAATAATGCGGAAATACTAGCCTACCTATTGTTAGCAACTTAGTTAATCGAGGTATAAGTACGGCAAAAGGGTCGCGCAAGCCTATATAATTGGATTGTCTATAAACGAGGATCTAAAGCTAAAGAAAGGAAAGGAGACGGAGGGTAGCGCCGCTTAACGTTATATATAATCCTCTAGTTACATAATAGCAATTGTCTAAAACTATATAAAACTGTCTGCGACTATCTGCGACTATTTACTACAATCTACTAATATCTATTAGCTATAATCCACTAGTTTCTACTAACGCTATAGTATTACCCCCCCCCTTTAAGAAAGCCTGCCCTTAGGCTTTATACGTCCGTATTATGTCTATAGGGTATTCTTATCTTTATACTTAATAGGCAGCTTATCGTCTTCGCTATTCTAGCACTTTATTTACTTATTAAGGTACTTTAGGGGTCTAGGTTTATTAGGGTAACAACTATAGAACTTTTAAAGCTTATAGGGACTACCTATAAAGTTCTATATAGGGTACTAAGTGGGGTCTAGGTTGTACCTTTTCTAACTAATATAATATTTTAACGTTCCCCTTACAAGCTTATAGGCTAGTATTTCTTTAATTTCCTATTTATTATNNCTATTAACTTAGATNNGNANGGGAGGTTTATTNNTTTATNTAGGTAATAGGTTATTTATAGCTTTTTATAGTTTATCTAAAGAGAAAATAGGGTAAACCTTAATTAAATCTAGGAGCTTTACTTTATACGAGTTACCTATTTTTTTAAAAACCTTATATAGTCCTACTATTTAATAATCTAGCTTATAGCTAGGTCGTTCCGTCTTTTAGTTCTTTATTATAACCTAGACTATATCTCCTATGGTAAAGTTGGGCTCTTACCTATACTTATTTACCTACTATTATATTAATTTTTAGGCCTTTTTTAGATTTATACGGGCTACTATCTAGGCTTCTTCTAAGCGCTTAGCGTACTGCTAGGCTTCCTTATAAGATAGTTTTTCGCATATAGTCTGGGGTCTTTTTAGTCTTTTCTAGTTAAAGCCTATATAGGGTAAGTAGCCTATTTCTAGCTAGATAGGGGCAAATCCTATAAAGTTATAAGGTAGGGTTGCTTAGGCGTAGTTATTAGGGGTAATAATTCGGCCTAGTTATTTTAGAAGTAGTTAATAAAGGGCCGAAGTCTCTAGTCTAAGTATTAATTTATAATTTCCGTCTAACTATTTATCTGGGAGTAGTATACTATAGAAAGCTTTAGCTTAATGCCTAAGATCTAGGTAAACTTATTCTAGAAAGCTAAAATAAATTGCGGCCTATAATTGGATATAATAGTATCTAGTAGTCCGTAAATTTGGTAGATATAGTAGATATATAGTTAGGCCGCCTCTTTAGCATTAATATTTTTATAATAGGGGATTAAGAACGGGCGCTTACTAAAGCGGTTAAATAGGATTATAACTATATTATATCCGTTACGGTCCGTAGGTGGTTTATAAAAGTCTATAAAGATATACTACTAGGGGCGTTCTAGTATTAGGAGTGGCTTTAATAGTCCTAGGGTTTTATCTTATAAAATTATAGATCTGTGGTAGTTATTATAGTTCCGTATATAGCGGTTACTAATAATCTTATAGGTCTTATTTTTTTTAGGGTAGGCTGTAGAGACCTAGATATAAGCTTTAGTAATAAGCTAGGTCTATAAGTTCTATTTTTTTTAGCTACTACTAGCTATTTCTAGTACTTAAGTAGTCTGTTTTTAAGGAACTATAGGCTAGTAATATTATTTGCCTTTTTACAATACTCCTATAGAGAGGGGGTCGTTTAGTTAGCCTATAGTAGTTTATTAATAAGGTTAAGTTTAAAGGAGTTAATAGGATATATCTTAGCACCTAAGGAGTTCGTATTTAGTTCTGCCCGTATTTAGGGGTTAAGGTATTTTAGTTACATCAGGAAATTTTTTTTTGGGCACGTTGTCGCAAGCGAAAATCAGGGTCTGCAAAACCTGCGTAAGTCGCAATTTTAGCGATTTGCGGCAACTTGCGGCAATTTGCTACAAATACACAGGCTACTCGTGCAAATTGCTGCAAATTGCTGCAAATTGCTGAAATCGCGGCTTACGCAGGTTTTGCAGACCCTAATTTTTGGCTGCAACAACGCGCCCAAAAAAAAATCCTAATACTATAACCACAAAGCTCTGCACAAAGCTCTGCACGAAGCTCTACACGAGGCTCTGCACAAAGCTCTACACAAGGCTCTGCACGAAGCTCTACACGAGGCTCTGCACAAAGCTTTACACGAAGCTCTGCTCAAAGCTCTACATAAAGCTCTGCTCGAAGCTCTGCTCGAAGCTCTACACGAAGCTCTACACGAAGCTCTGCACGAAGCTCTACACGAAGCTCTACACGAAGCTCTACACGAAGCTCTACACGAAGCTTTACACGAAGCTCTGCTCGAAGCTCTACATAAAGCTCTGCTCGAAGCTCTGCTCGAAGCTCTGCTCGAAGCTCTGCTCGAAGCTCTGCTCGAAGCTCTACACGAAGCTCTGCACGAAGCTCTACACGAAAGCTCTCCATAAAGCTCTATACGAAGCTCTACACAAAGCTCTACGTACGGAGGCTCTGCACGAGGCTCTGCGCGAAGCTTTGCGTACGGAGGCTCTGCATAAAAAGCTCTGCTCGAAGCTCTGCTCGAGGCTCTGCTCGAAGCTCTGCTCGAAGCTCTGCTCGAAGCTTCTGCTCGAAGCTCTGCCTCGAAGCTCTGCTCGAAGCTCTACACAAAGCTCCGCACGAAGCTCCGACACGAAGCTCTACACGAAGCTCCGCTCGAAGCTTTACCACGAAGCTCCGCTCGAAAGCTTTACACGAAGTTCTGCCACGAAGCTTTGCCAACGAAGCTCCGCTCGCAGCTCTACACGAAGCTCTGCTCGAAGCTCTACACAAAGCTCTGCTCGAAGCTCTGCTCGAAGCTCTGCCTCGAAGCTCTACACAAAGCTCCGCACGAAGCTCCGCACGAAGCTCTACACGAAGCCTCCGCTTCGAAGCTCTACACAAAGCTCCGCTCGAAGCTTTACACGAAGCTCTTACACGAAGCTTTGCACGAAGCTCCACTCGAAGCTCTACACAAAGCTCTGCTCGAAGCTCTACACAAAGCTCTGCTTGAAGCTCTGCTCGAAGCCTACACGAGGGCTCTGACACGAAGCTCTACGCGAAGCTCTACGCAAAGCTCTGCACGAAGCCTCTGCACGAAGCTCTGCACGAAGCTTTGCACGAGGCTCTACACGAGGCTTTACAACGAAGCTCTGCGTACAGAGGCTCTGCACGAAGCTCTACACGAAAGCTCCTCTTAAGCTCTATACGAAGCTCTACACAAAGCTCTACGTACGGAGGCTCTGCACGAGGCTCTGCGCGAAGCTTTGGCGTACGGAGGCTCTCTGCATAAAGCTCCGCATGACACATTACTATCGGGTCCCCGCTATATTCCGATAGCCTCTACATATACACCTAGGTAGCCACCTTATTTTTTTACCCTTCCTTCCTTACATCCTCCCTACCTAGGGAGGCACCAGAACGGCAGCCAGCTGAGGACCGTCGCCAGAACCAGACGACCGTCGACCGTCGCCAGAGCCAGACGACCGTCGCCAGAGCCAGACGACCGTCGCCGGAGCCAAGACGACCGCGTCGCCAGAACCAGACGACCGTCGACCGTCGCCAGAACCAGACGACCGTCGACCGTCGCCAGAGCCAGACGACCGTCGCCGGAGCCAGACGACCGTCGCCAGAACCAGACGACCGTCGCCAGAACCAGACGACCGTCGTCAGAGCCAGACGACCGTCGTCAGAGCCAGACGACCGTCGCCGGAGCCAGACGACCGTCGCCAGAACCAGACGACCGTCGACCGTCGCCAGAACCAGACGACCGTCGACCGTCGCCAGAACCAAACGACCGTCGACCGTCGCCGTCGCCAGACGACCGTCGCCAGAGCTAGATGACTGCCAACCGTTCGAACGACCCAGCCAGCGAACACTGAATGATTCGATCAATCGATCGAATCAAACCAGAGCCTTCAATCGGGCCGACCTCTCCCCTAAATCGAATTAGACACTATAAGCAGACGCAGATAGGTAGGTAGATGCAGACGGGTAGGCAGATATAGACGGATAGGCATAGACAGGTAGGCATAGACAGGTAGATATAGGCAGACAGATAGATAGACAGACAGACAGACAGACAGATAGGCAGGCAGGTAGGTAGGTAGGTAGGCAGATAGACAGGCAGGTAGGTAGGTAGGCAGGCAGGTAGATATATAGATAGGTAGATAGGCAGATAGGCAGATAGACAGACAGACAGGTAGACAGACAGGCAGACGGGCAGACGAGCAGACGGGCAGACGGGTAGACGGGCAGACGGGTAGACGGGCAGATGGGCAGACGGGCAGACGAGCAGAAGGGTAGACGGGTAGACAGGCAGACAGGCAGATAGGTAGATAGGCAGACAGGTAGACAGGCAGATAGGCAGACAGATAGATAGGTAGACGATAGTTATAATATAAATATATTTAAAAGTGTATTATAGCAATCTATGGGAATATATAATTTGTACGGTTTTTACAGTTTGTATAGTTTATATAGTTCGTACAGTTTNTACAGTTNGTANAGTTNGTACAGTTTGTACAGTTCGTACAGTTNGTACAGTTTGTACAGTTNGTACAGTTTGCACACTATATATTTGTAGGGTAGCAAAAAGCTAGTATTAGTTTAGTAGTTAAGTATTTTGCCGCAATTTGCTAGTAGACGCTGTAAACTTACTGCGAAATGCGCGGTTTGTACAAATCGCTAACGACCATATACGACCGCCGCGATCGTACAGTTTGCCGCAATTTGCGGCAAACCGCAACAACCTGCCACAAAAAAAAAATCCTGATGTATAGTAGCGTCTAGGTCCGTAATAAGATCTTTATAGCCGTCTAGTTATTTAGGTCTTATTTACGCCTTATAAAAGCGTCCGTACGGTTTATAGCGCCTAGTCTATATATAATTAAGAAGTTAAACTAAGATAGGGTATCCGCTTAGCGCGCCTACTAGGCTATAAGGGCCTTAGTTATTATAAAGTATTCTAAGGCCTTATAGTCTAAAACTACCTTAATAGGCTTAGGGGTCCCCTCTAGCTATATATACCAGTTATTACGGACCTTATATTAGCAGTAGTATAACTACTAAAAATAGATATAAATGTGTAAGCTTTGCAGTGCGAAGAATTGAATGAACGACTTGATTGTGAATGTAGCTCTAGAGGCTCTATATATACACGAAGAAGGTAGAAGTAATGGGGTAATAGATAGCTGAAATGGGAACGGTAATCTGCCACCAATATTGATCTGCAACCACTATATTGGGTAGCGTTAACGCCATCTCGGAGCCTTCCAAGCGGTAATCTTGTGTCTCAACGCAGTGTCGGTAGTCGGTTACACACCCCCCCAGATTTAACGGTGTAGTTAAAGCTGTAGAACATAAAATGAGGGCAGAAGCTATACCAAAATAGGAAATTTAGATACAATTTAAGAGTAGTAAACGGATAGGGTAAGAATAGCATATTGCGAATATTACAAATATTGCGGATATTGTGAATGGAATTAATTGATCTAATGTCAAATATCCACCAAATTTAATTGCTTTATCCATGCCTCGTGCTTTTGACGGGGTAAGATCTTAGTAAGGCCGTTGGCAGGCATCTTGTCTATAGGGACCCATTGGACGTTGATCTTTTTATCTTGGACTTCCTATCTCAGCCAGTGCTAGTAGACGTTGATATGTCGAAGCTTAGTGTCAAGCTTTGGTGTATCCTGTCTTAGGAGTTGTACGGTCTATATATTGTCGCAGAGCACGGTAAATTTGCGTTCTAAATTAAAGCCAATTGCCTTAAAGAATCGTTGCCATTAGATAATTTTAACGGCAGCAGTAGATAGGGAGAGAAGCTCTGCTTTAGTAGTTAAGCGAGTAATAGATCGCTGTAGGGTTGCTTTCTAATTGATTAGTCCTCTAAATAGGATAAATAGATATCCTTAAGAGCTCCGTCTAGTTTCTATATGGTCTGCAAATGCTGCGTCGGATACTCCGTAAAAGGTGACGTCTTCTCCTTTAGGGTTTCTAAAGTAGATATAGGCTTCAAATACTTCGCCAGAGTATTTAATAGCTGTAGATTTTGTTCTAAGACAGTAAGCAATAGCTTAGTTTGCTGCGTCAAGGTATTGTTAATTTGGATTAGTAAGAAATTCGGTCAGCTTAGAATGCGTCTTAGTAATATTAGGTCTTCTAAATACGGCAAGGTGTATAAGTGACCCTACTCATTGCTGGTAGGCTAGGGTTCTTTAAGGGTTTGTCTACTAGTCGGACGGAATTAGTTCTTCGGCAGGAAGTGGTAACTTAGGAAATCTTTCTGGTGGTTAAATATTAAATCGATTGGCTATCTTTTTGATATAGGAGTCTTGGCAAAGCCAGAGCTTCCTACTTACTCGATCTCGACTGATTTAAATACCTAGGAACCACTGTAGGTCTCCTAGTGCACGGATTTCGTATCGGTGCAGCAATTTTGCTTCAAATTCTTCAAGTCTTAAAAGGTCCTTCTTAGTAAATAGGACGGCTATATCGTCTACATAGAAGAAGACAATAAGTCGTTTATCGGTAAATAGGCAGTTAGTGCCTAGTACTAATTCTAATCTAAATTTAGCCAGTGTATTAGTAAGCTCTTTATACCAAAGTAGTGGTGAGATTTTTAATCTATATAGCGCTATAAGTAGCTTTAGGATATATCCGTTTTAATTAAAACCTTCTAGGCAGTAGCAGTAGATTGGTTTACTAAGCTTGGCATTTGTAAATACGTTTACAGCGTTATACTGTCAAATTTCTAGGTCGAATGTGGCTGCTATAGCTATAAGAGCACGGAATATTCGAGCAGCTAGGGTTGCTGCATAGGTCTCTTCCTCTATAATCTGCAAGTCTCCGCGGACGCATAGTCTAGCTTTAAGCTTCTGTAGGTAGCCATCACTATCGAGCTTATATTTAAAGACCTATTTTAGTAGAAGGATCTGCTCGTTACCTGCTTCTGCTTTCAGTACAGTCTTAAATGTCCCTCAGCGTTTTAGGTCGTTATATTCTTTTTCCATGGCCTTTTGAAAGCCAGTAGTCAAAGGATGCTTTCTCAGATCTTTAAGATTCTTTGGTTTAGGAGGAAGGTTATCCCGATATAGAGATAAGGATCTAGTTCGGTTGATGTCCTTTACTAGTCCTATAGCAAATCCAGCGTAGTAACCAAATAGGGTAGATAGATTAGTTAGTGCTGCTGCATGCGCTTAACGTCGAATTCGTTTTAATCCTTCTAGTAGGATAAGGTTAGCAGAAGGTTTAGCCGAGACTTCGTTAGCTCATAGAGCTGTATTAATTGCTCTATTAGATAGTTCTGGAGAGCTTGGCTGGGTTAGAATTATTTTAATTGTATCTAGGATGTCGTCTTAAAGTCCTTGTAGTGAGGTGTTCGATTCTGGTAAATCTAGAGATACCGTTCTGCTAGGTGTCGGTAACTGCTCAGTATCCTTCGTACGAAGCTTTGCTAAATCATTCGATTTAGATATAGTCGTTTAATCTACACCTGAGGTAGATCTTTAAGGGTCCAGATTGACTATATATAGGATTAATTCGTCCTCAGATTCGTCCTCATGTAGAGGTTCTAGTAGACTAATCGTCTAGAGGGTGTCTTCTAATACTTCCCTTAGCAGGTAGTCGATGTCTTAACCCTTAGGGTCATAGAACAAAGTCTCGTCAAATGTGACGTCTCTAGTTCAAATGACCTTGCGGAGACTCGGAATCCAGATTCAATAGATATTAGTTAAATCGTAGCCGACTAGGTGTCCAATTAATACACGAGGAGCTAGTTTATCTCCCCTTTTAATTCGTTTGTCCAGTATATAGGTTTTGCAGCCGTATACATGCATATAGGTAAGTGATGGCGGCTTGCCGTAGGCGATCTCATACGGAGTTTTCCATCCTAGTTGCTCATTTAGGGTTCGATTGAGTGCGTATCCTACGGCAAGGAACGCCTCTGGTCCTAAAGACAGGGGTAAGGATGCTTCTAGCTGCATAGCCCTTAATCAATCCATAAGGGTTCGTCCAGATCATTCAGCTCCACCATTTTGTTCTTCTGTATACGGGGCTCGGCATTCAAAAGTAATACCTTCGTCTGCGCACCATATATGTAAGGTATCTCCTATTTATCTAAAAACTCGTTCGTCGTCGCTCTAGAAGAAGATCACGTCTTAGTGGAATTATATTTTAATTAAACGGTGGGTCTTACGGATAGTAGGTAGGACGGTAGCTTTATCCTTATTCTTGGCGGTAAATACAAAATTAAATTTGGAATACGTGCAATAGAAGTGCATTACGTATCTATCGCCGTTGTACCCTAGTTCTCTAAGGGTAATAATATCAAATACTACCCGCTCAAATGGTCGAGTGGCTAGAAATTCATGTTCTCGTCTTTAAGAGATCTGCTATATGTGCTTTAATATTAAGCAGACTTCGCATTCAATTTTAAGCGGTGCTTGTTTGTCAATTAGCTCTTTAAGCTCTGCGCTATTAACGTACTTAGGAAGCTATTTAATAGCGTTAGGTCCTGCATGGCCAAGTATTTTATACCATTTTGTAGCTATAGCTCCGATTAATTTATAGGCCATTCTACTTAGTTAATGTCTTCTTATTAAGAAGGTCGATTGAGTTGTTAAATCTAGGGTAGGCTCTCTATACATTAGTGCCTAGTGGCCCCCTAGTCGTTTCGCATAGCATACTGTTTCGCCAGTTACTAGACGGTATAGTAAGTTTCGTCCTAAGTCAAAATGGATATCGTTATCTATAGCCCTTAATAGTGCTATAATATTTATAAACATGGTAGGTACCAATGCTACATAGGATAGCTTCATTTTTAAGCTCCCAGTAGGTATATCAACAGTAATCGTTACTGTTCCATAAGCCTATATCTTTTCACAATTTCCACCAGCAATTAGGTAGTCGTCTTCTGCAGCTAGGTAGGAAAAGGTAAAGTCTTCTTAGTTGTTACAGACGTGGGTATCTATACTAGGGTCGAGTATTTAGGTGTTCTGGAGTTTAAATGGAGTTTAACTAGTACTAAACACAGCAGCATAGCTAGTCGGGGTTTTAGAAGGTAGGGTTTTGGAATTAAAATCAATTATAGATTCTATATTCTTCTTTGCTTCCTATTCTTTTTTTAAGATAAGGTTAACAATGCGTTTAATCCAAGGCGTAGATAAGATTGCTTCTTCTACTTTCTTTTAGATGTCTGGGTTTGGTTTCCATCCTTAAGGGCGCTTCTACTCAACAATGTAGTAGTAGCTGCTGAATCGATGTTTGAAGCCGTATATACATTCCTTATTCCATTTTAAATCTAAATTAGAATTGTTATTAGAATCTAAATTAAAATTACCTAGGGTTGTAAAAGCAGAGTTATTAGTAGGGGTAGCCAAGGATACTGCTTGCTGCATGCAGTAGTGCTCCTTAAATTCCTCAATTAGATCGATAATAGATAGGGCCTCTTTATCCTTCCATTCTTTTCTAATGAGGTCTACTTCTAGTGCTCCTATAAAACTAGAAGAGATAGATTTGATAGCTTAAACAAAGTCATAGTGTGGCCTAAATCCTTATACATCTAGTAGCTTTAATTACTCCGCAAGCTTGTAGACATTCCGCCAGTTATTTAACCATTTATCAATGCTCTGCTTTTTATTATAGACTTTTAAAGCCATATACTAATTTAGGACGTCTCGTTTTCAACCTAAGGTAGTAGGGGCTAGTGCAGTCTTAAGTGCTTAAAGCCGTTCGTGTACTGTATTAAGGTCGTCGATAAGTAAAAGGTAGGCTACCGATATAGTGCAAACGATATAGTTACTAATATCGTTTATAGCCCGTTTTTGCTTCTCGTATATACAAAGATCGTCTTTATATTCAGCATAGAGCTAGTTATAGGCGGTAAGCTAACTTAGGTCTAGCTTTGCTATCGATATAGCCGTAGGTAGTATATCCCTTAGTATAGGACGACTTGGTTGTGCTAGCTTTAGACACTCGCCTTTTTTGGATGGGTCAATGTGCTCCTATACCTCGTTAGTTTTAGCAGTGTCTTAGATAATAAAGAACCACTGTGTCCAATCAGAAGGCTGGTTAAGGATCAGGTTAACTTTCGATTCGCTCATAGTCGTCATTTTTAGGATTTAACAGGTCAGGCAGGGTCCAATTGGCGTCTTGGCAAAAACCTTATTTTGACGTTTCGAACTTTTAATTTGATTCGTCAGTTCGTTCGTCGGTCGGGTACGTACGTTAACTGGGGTCGATCGTCCGTTCGTTTGATAGGTGAAGAAGCTCGAGACACTGCAAAGGTAGTAGAAGTAGTGACTTCTTAAATGAGGTAGTAGATTGATTGGTCAGCAGGTGGTGCAATCCGGGCTCATAACTGTAAGCTTTGCAGTGCGAAGAATTGAATAAACGACTTGATTGTGAATGTAGCTCTAGAGGCTCTATATATACACGAAGAAGGTAGAAGTGATGGGGTAATAGATAGCTGAAATGGGAACGGTAATCTGCCACCAATATTGATCTGCAACCACTATATTGGGTGGCGTTAACGCCATCTCGGAGCCTTCCAAGCGGTGATCTTGTGTCTCAACGCAGTGTCGGTAGTCGGTTACAAAATGGGTTAGTTAAGATAGTACGAAAGGCGCTAGAATTAATTAAGCTATAGGATAAGGGGTAGCTAAGCTATATAGCTAGTTACGTTATAAGTTCAAAATGTAGGAATATAAGAACGTAGAAACGCGACGTATTAACGTACTAATATACCGACGTACTAAACCCTTTACTATAGGGAGGAGTTATATATTTAAGGACACACGGTCTCTATAAATAGTTTCTCTTTTTTATAGTAAATCTTAGAATATAATTGGAGTTAATCTATTAGGCAACTACTCCACTAGTTATTATTACGTTGTTAACTTCTTATTTACCTATATACCCAGCCTATTAATAAGTCTACCGTAGTTCCTACTATAAGGCTTTGTCATATATTCACTACTAAGGTTATAGTATTAATAAAGTTAAATAATATACCACCAAAAGCAGCAGCCATAATAGCGTTAACGGCAGCAACTACCTCGGGATTAGGTAACGATACTAGTATAGCAGATACTAACTTTTAGCTAGTTACCGTTAGATAGTTATAGGAAATAGTTAATTAATTAATTAATAGATAATAATAAGATATTTAAAGAAAGAATTAATAGAATTGGAGCAGCTAAGGTTAAGTTACCCTTAATTAAGCAATTCTTAGGGGAGAAGTTAAAACTTAAGGGATTCCTTATATAAATGCACTTTAAGGTTACGCGGGAAGGAGTAAAACTAGGGACGCTTATAGATTAAGTCGCTTACGTAGGATTATTCTTGGCGGGAAGGGTACTTAAGTGGTTTAAATCTTACCTTATAGAGGTATAGGAATATAGTATAACAATTACTAACTAGGAGGTACAATATATATTTTTAAGTTAGAGCGGATTTATAAAACGCTTAACGTAAATATTTAAAGACTTAAAGGCAACTACTATAGCGGAATAAAAGCTTTAAAACCTAGTATAAAGGACTTTAGCAATTAAATATATAATATAGTTTTAAATATTAGTAATATAGGTTAAATAGAATAATAAAGCGCTTATAGTATAGTATAAATAAGGACTTAAGGTAAAAGTTTAGAATGTAATGATTTTAATAGAAGATACGGATATTTTTAGGGAATTAATTAATTAAGCAATTAAGATTAATAATAGGATTTACTAAAGAGAGTAAACTAAGAAGGGTTAGGATAAAGTTCTATAGTTGTATAAGGCGTAAGGCGCGTAATAATAAAGTTAAAATTAAAAACTATAGTATAGCGCAGAGCTAATAGACTTAAGTAGTATTAAAGAAAATAAAAAATAGAATAAATAACTATAGAAACCTAGAGGATAAGGATTAAATAACTAAAGGTCTAAGGAGTAGAGGCTAAACTAGAAATCTTAGTAGTAGAAGATATTTAGGCGGACTCTATAGCAAGAAAAATGGTTTAAAGAAGGAGCTTATATAAATTACGGAAAATAAGGTTATTACGTTAAAGACTATAAAAGTAGGCAAAGTTATTACGTAGTAAAGGAAATAAGACTAGTAGACGATATATATATATAAAGGGATAATAGTATACTATAAGGAACAAAAGAATATTTAATTAAGAGTTTTGCGTTTTATTATAATAATATATACTAAATTTATAAAGACTCTAAGTATGGCGTAAGCTATTAACTATAGGAGCTAAAATTATTAGAGTTTAAAGGAACTAATAAACTATCTTATAGATCGGATATTAAAGATAATAAATTTAATATAGGCGAAATATTTAGTAACGATAAGGTAATAAAGGCAGCTTACTAGAAGTATATAGACCTTAGAAATGTTATAAAAGAGGTAAAGAATAATTCTACTATAGAATAGGGAATATTAGTAGGGATTAAGACCCCACTAGATATAATATCTATCGCTTTATAAGACGTAAGAGAAGTAGGATAGTGAACTACTTTAGCACTTAATAAAGGCAAAAGGCCAAATGCTTAAGATTCTTAAGAAGAAATAAGAGACGCTTAAGATTCTTAAGAAGAGATAAGAGATGCTTAAGATTCTTAAGAAGAGATAAGATATGCTTAAGGACCTATAATAGACAACAATTAATAGAGTAGAGTAATAGCTCAGTTTAGTAATATATAAATAAGCTTAGGATGAAGTTTTCTAAAGGTATAAGATTCTTAAGACGAGATAAGTGAGATTTAAGATTCTTAAGATAAGATAAGAATACTATAGAAGCTTAAGAAAGAAGTAAGCTTAGGATTAAGAATCCTATAGGATTAAGATTTCTAAATATAAATAAGGACTATTAAGCAAACGAAGATTAAGAAGTAAGAAGACTTTAAGGATCTACTTATAAGACGTAAACTAAAGAAAAATATAAAGAAATCTAGATAGAGAATCCTTGTATAGCAAAAACAGAAACTAGACTAGAGATTTAGCATACTAGGTTATATAAGGGACAAAGCACCTATATAAAGAATTACTAATAGGCCTAAAGCAGGTACGCTAAAAGCTAAGTAGCTTACTAAATTGGAAAATAAAGAGGATCTAGGGATTCTAACTAAGTTTAAAGAATGGTATATAAAAGGCTATTATAACGTAGTAATAAGAAGATACTTCCTTACGGATAAGCCGTATACACTCTAACAGCTATATTAAAAGTAGTATAGACAACGACATAATAATAAGTAGGAAGATTTTTATATATAGTTAGATAAACGAGTTATTTAGAACCACCCTATTACGGAAAAAGCGATAAGTTATATTAAGGGAGCCTTAATTATAACATTAAAAGATCTAGAGGAATAATTAGAGGACTAGAGAAGTAAGAGGCAAATTTTAGTACCTGTAAATAAAGTTATAACATTTAGATTAACATAGTAAAGGTTTAAACTTAAAAATAAAGATAAGTTAAGAGTTAACCTAAAGTACCTAATATACTATACGCTATTATAAATTATATATATAGATAATATATGCGAAATATATAAAATTTTAAAAGAAAAGAATTAAAAGTACCCTATAAGGATATATTGGGCGCTAAATAAGTAATAGTATAGAAATATTAAGTATATATATAGCTGGTATCTAGTAGAAGTTTAGGAGTTAGAAGACTTAATACTTTAATTAAAAAGATTCCTTATAGAAGAATACTTAAATAGATAATAGTAGTGGGAATACCTAGAGAATATATGCCTATAGTATATAGAGGATAAAAAGCAAACTAGGCATTAGCTAAAGAATAAGCTAAGTATATAAGAATTAAATAGCTAATAGTTAGAAAAAGTAGAGGCCTATAAAACTAAAGAGAGCTAGTAGTAAAGCCTTAGACCCTTAAAGGAATTTAAGAATAATACCTAAATTTATAAGTTAATTAGTAAAATTAATAGTTTAAAGTACTAATAGATAGTGAAGCAATTAGAAACTATATCTTATTAATAGTAGTTAAAAAAATAGAATTACCTTATAGATAAAAGGAATAATCTTACCTATTAGTTATAATTTTAGGAGATCTAATAGCCTATAGAGGAGGGATTATTAACCTTAAAATAGGACCTATTTAGATAACCATTAAAGGGAGACGTATTAAAATGTCTTTTAATATCCTACTATTAGGACGGGATAAGGTAGTATTAAGAATGCCTTAGTTATAAGAATACAATCTAAAGATTAATTAGATTATAGGTTAGGTTAATATTAGGAATATTTAATAACGCAAGATATAATAACAGACTAAGTTAGTATAGTATTAAGTTAGAGTAATATATAAAGAGACTAAGCGAGGCTTAAGTTATATACTAAAGAGATACTATAAGTATAGCAAAAAACTATAGAGCTTAGAAAGTAAAAAGCTAATAGATTATATAGTATAGGACTATAAGATAGAGTTAGAACTAGAAATAAGTTTAAGGTTCTTTTTAACCTATAAGCTTACTTAAGAGAAGTTAAGAGCACTTAAAGAGTTTATATAAAAAAAAAACTTATAAAAGGGATATATTAGACTATTGCAGTTATTAGTAGGATATTTAGTACTATTCGTACTAAAGAAAAACGGAAAACTTAGACTATATATTAACTATAGATAGTTAAATAGCATTACTTAGAAGGATAGGTATTCTTTACCCTTATCACGGCACTGACCTAACGCATACTGTTTTATACTGTCTTGTACTATTTCCTACTATTAGCTAGCCTACCACTAGCGACTTGGCGGCCGGCCCTACTATTTATATATAATACCCCCTTTCTACCTTCTTCCCCTCTTTATACTACAACGTAGTTATTTAGTCTACTTTATTACAGCACTATAATAGTTTGTAGTATCTTTAATTTGCGCCCCGTCGTGATTACTGATTCCCTATACCCTAGCTAATTAACCTCCGCCCTAGAGCAATTGCAACCTATACGCGCCTCTGCTAAAACTAACACGTCCCTAGTATAGTCCTAAAATAATCCTTAGTTTTTACCTAGCGCCTAAATAGGCGATACTAATGACGCCGAAATGGCCAAAACCTAGAACCCCCGCGACGTTTTTGTAGACCTCTTTATAGAGACATACCCCAATATTATATAGACAATCCGCCGCTCCCTACTATACCCTAAGACCTTTAAGCCTAGCAAAGCTTATCTTACCCTTATTAACTATACCAACGAGTTCTTTAATAATATTAAAGTAGGACTATAGTGTATATATAATATAAATACCGCCAATAAGAAAGCTAACGAAAACCTTAGTACCCTTATCGCTTTCTAGACAGGAACTATTAACTCCTAGGTAGAGACTATTACCGTTCTAAAATAATTAAACCCTATAATAACGGTAGTAACCTAGCAGAAAAAACGGAAATCTAAAGACCCGCTAATATTTAGCGGAAAAGGCACCCCACTAGAATAATAAGCTAATTTTAAGACCTAGCATATTAAGATTAAGGGAGTCTTTAACCGGGACTAGGACTACTTTAATACAGTTTAGTCCTAGATCCTTTATATCTCAGATATACTAGAGGATAAGGCCTATAAGTTTATTAAGTAGGGCCTAGAGCTTATATATAAGAACCCAAACAACATACCTACGTGGAAATGGCCTACTAAGGAAGATATGCTTAAAGACCTTACTGCCTACTATAAGGTCCTTAATATAACCCAGGTTATAAAGAATAAGCTTAACTATTTCCCCTAAGGTAAGCGTAATTACTAGTCTTAGAAGGGAGAGCTTAATAAGCTAATAGTCCACGTTAAGAAGATAAATAAATAGAAGGTAGACCTACTCTAAAAGTTTATTTCTCTAAAGATAGAAGAGCTGGTACTTAGACTTGCCTATAAAATTAATAATAGCAACTATATAGGTTAGAGTAAGCAGATAGATATATTTGCTAAGAACCTCGCGAACTATATACACTAAGCTAACCTTAAGAAGAACGCTAACTACTGCCTACCTACCTAAGCCCCTACCCCTATATTAACCCTAACCCTAGTAGTAACTAGAAAACCTATAGATCTTAATAAAATCTTAGACACAGAGCGTAAACGCCGCGTTAATAATAGACTATACCTTACCTATAGCCTACCCAGCCACTAAAAGGACGCCTATAACTCTACTAAGATAGCAAACCTAGTCCTAATACTACCCCGTTAAATAACGCGAACTAATAACCGTGGACGCGGCGACCGTAGAGTCTATTATAGACGCGGCAACCGCGGAGCCTATTATGGCCGCGGCGGACAACCCCCCCCTTTAACCCTATAGCTTAGTTACTCTAAACCATGCCCTATATAGGAGCCTAACCCGTTAATAACGCCTAGTATTAGTGACTTCGCGCTAGCGAATACAAATATAGCCACGTTGTTAGCGAGGTATTATTTTCCTATACCCCAACTAAAACTAAGACTAACACCGCCAGCTAGACGGACACTAGACTATTCTGCTAAGACAGCCTTATACCCTAGTCGTTAAAAGGTAAACCCTTAGACTAAGTTATACCTAAGGGTCTAAACTATATAAGGAGGAAGACGAGAAAATTAGGTCCCTGTTACTAGATTAATTAGTCCTTTCTATTAGTAAACTGCTACTTAATCTTAGATTAGCAAACAGTAATAAGAAATTAATCCTTATTTAAACCTAACTCTCCTTATTACGTAACCTATACCCCTAAGTTTATATTAATATAATAAGCCTAGTAGACTCCAGTAGTACTATAATGGCATTTACTAATGTAGAGTCTATTATAAGAAAGTATAACGTTATAACTAAAAAGCTGCTAGTACCTAGGCTACTACGCCTCGCAGATAGTATTCCAACTTCGCTTATTACAGATTACTTCACCGCCTAAATGTTAATCGGCCTCTATACTAAAGCTATGCTCTTTTTTATTACTAAACTCTCGCCTATTATCCTAATTATCCTAGGTATGCCCTAGCTTTAAAAGCACAAGCCCTATCCTAGCTTTAGGAAACTTAAGATCCGCTTTAACTTAGACTACTACTTTAGGTACTACCTCCTATTGGGGATAACCGACGTTAGTAGGGACGCCCTATATAGATACTTAGCACTACTAAGCCTAGTGCATAGGACTATATATAAAGCCCTAATAGTAAAAGACGTTCCTAATAAAGGGGAGCCTGTATAGCTATAAAGAAATAAAATAGTAAAAGACTGGACTACCCTAGTACTTAAGACTAAAATAATGGGCTAGCCAGCCCTACCGAGACTAAGAAAGAAGGTCTGCTTTACGCCGCTACTACTAAAAATCTAACCTTAACCCAGGCACCATTTAAACCCTAGCCGCTTAGCCTAATACCTAAAACTAAGCTATATACTATATACGCACACTACAGCTCGCGTTATAGTAAGGACTGGCTATAGAACTACTAAGACCCAGATAGTAGAAACCGCGCCACTATAACGCCTAACCTTATACCCGTCTCCCGCGCGTACCGTATAGGGCCGCTGCCTTATTTCCGCCCCCCTAGGCCGACTAAGCTATACTAGCCCAGCTATAGCACTAAAGAACTAGACACGCCCTAACCTAGACGATATTAAATATACTTATGCTATTAATTTTACCTAATTCTATAAATAAAAAGACGTAAAGGTAATAAGGATCTATATAGCGGAGCTAGTAGAACTAGCTAAATAAAATAAGCATTAATAGCTACTTAAAGAGCTGCCTATAGGCCTAATAGAAGTACCGAACCTATTAGAAAGGTCTTTCCGCTGGCTAGTAGAAGGTAACTATACAATAAAGGAAGCCTATAAAGTGCTCCCCCCCTATTTCTATAACTTCCTTAAAATAAATCTAAAAACTAAACCCAAGCTTTTATATCGGAAGATAGTTAATACTAATATTAAAAAATTTCTAAAAGGCAAACTAGGATTAACCCGCGAAGATATTCTACAACGCCTACTAAAGAAGTTTAGTAAATATATTAAATACTTCCTCCTTAAGAACGTAGATAAGCTGCCCCCTTACTAACCATAGGACTATAAAATTAAGATTACCCCCGGAAACTAGGCCCCATACTATAAAAATAAACCACTTTTACCTACTAAACTTAGGTATATAAAGAAGTGGATTAATAAGATACTAGATAAGGGTTTTATTCGCGAATTAACCTTACTAGCTACCGCACTATTTCTCCTTGCTGCTAAGCCTGGTGGCGGTATATAAATCTACTATAACTACTAAGGCCTAAACACAGTCACTATTAAGAATTAATACCCACTGCTACTAATTCGCAAGACACTTAACGCACTTTATAGTGCTAAGTACTTTACTAAACTTAATATAATTGCTACGTTTAACCGGATCTGGATTACGGAGGGCTATAAGTGGCTTATAGCATTTATTACCCGGTTTAGACTTTATAAGATACTAGTTATACTATTTAGCCTCTATAACGCACCTACTATGTTCTAAAACTATATTAACTATATTCTATATAACGCCCTTAATAACTACTACACTGCCTACCTTAATGACGTTTTTATCTTTTTTAAAATACGCGCTAAGCATACTAAGTATATAAATAAAGTTATCTAAAAACTCGGTAATGCTGGACTTTAGATTAATATTAATAAGTCTAAGTTCTACTCTACTAAAATAAAATACCTTAGCTTAATTATCTTAACTAATAGCATAACTATAGACCCTAAAAAGGTATAGGCCTTATAGGAATAGAAGGACCCAACATTAATTAAAAAACTATAACAATTTCTTAGCTTCGCGAACTTCTACCAATAATTTATCTAAGGCTACTCTACTATTGCTATACCTATAATAAAACTCCTAAAGAAGGATATTAGATAGCTATAGGGACTAAAACAAGCTAAATTATTTAAGGCCCTTAAGGGAGCCTTTACTTTAGCACTAGTACTAGCATACTATAACTATATAAAGAAAATAGTAGTAGAGACAGACGTATTAAATTAGGCTTCCGGCGGAGTCCTTTCCCAGTATAATAATAACGGAAAATTANNACTGGTNGNATTCTTNTNNNTAAAGNANTCTANGCTANAGTATAACTATAANATCTATAATAAAGAACTCTTAGCTATTATTAAGGCTTTAGAGGAATAGCGTCCTAAGCTATAAGGGACTAAGGAGCCGTTTAAAATTATTACCGACTATAAAAACCTATAGACGTTTATAACTACTAAGTAGCTAAACTAGCGCTAAGTCTGGTGGGTAGAGTTTCTTTTATAGTTTAACTTTATAATTATATACAGACCTAGTAGCAAAGCTATGCTCCCTAACGCCTTAAGCTAGCTACTAAGAATAAGGCCTAAGGATGCCGATAATAAACGCCTCCGCCACTAAGCCTAAATTATTATACTACCTCAGAAAGTTAACCCTATAATCTTAGAAGAATTACTATATAAGTCCCATAACTCTAATAACGCGGAGTTTATAGCCGCTTTAGACCCTAAAATAGCTAAAAAGTTACTAGATAAGTTAATCTAGCTAGGATACTAGGAGAACAAACTCGTAAGAGATATAGTAGTAGCCCTACGTAATTAGAAAGCTCGCCATTAGCTAAAGAAGATTAGGAAATTACTCTATTGCGATAAGTTAGAATATAGTATTATTAATAGATAGATCTACTTCCGCTAACGTCTTTTTATCCCTAACGCTCTAAACCTCCGCCTAGAAGTTACCTATTACTCTTATAGCAGCGGCCCCACTAATTACCCTAGCCGGGTTAAGACTCTTAACCTCTTAAACTAAATATACTAGTGGCTAGAAATCTCCTAGTTTATGGCTACCTTTATTAAAGACTGTGCCCTATACTTTTGCACTAAGACCCCCTATTCTACCCCACCCGGTTTTCTAAAGCTACTAAAATTACCCGCCTGCCCGTAAACTAATATCTTAATTAATTATATTATAACGCTGCCGGTATACTAACGCTATAGTAAGGTATATAAACATATCCTTATTATTATAGACCGCCTAACTAAAATGCGATACCTTATTTTAGTAATAGAACTCTTAATAAAGGAGCTAGTTAATTGCTTTGTTAATAATATATATAAGCTCTATAGTGCACTAAGCACAATTATCTTTAATTATGGCATATAATTTATTAGCGACTTCTAGCGACGACTAAGTAAACGCCTTAAGATAATCTTATAACTAAGCTTAGCTTAGTACCTAAAAACGGACGGCCAAACTAAAATTATTAACGCTGCCGTAAATAAATACCTTTATACTTTTATTAGCTTTATATAGGATAACTAAGTTAACTACCTGCCGCTTACTAAGTTTACTATAAATAACTAAGTTAATAAGAGTATAGGCATCTCCCCGTTTTTTACAAACTATAGCTTTAACCCTCGCCTTAGAATTAAGCCTGCTGGCCCCCGCCTACTAATACTATTAGTATAAGTAAAGAAGGAGTTCTTTTGCGCAGACTCTATAGCCAACCGCTTTAAGCGGATATTAATATAGCTTAAGGCCCTAGCCCGGATTTTATAGTAACGCTATAAAGATAATGCTAATACCTGTAGGGATAAGAGCGCGTTATTTTACGAAGGCGATATAGTTATAGTTAGCTTAGAAAATATAAAGATAAATAGACCTAAGAAGAAATGGGACGATAAATGGGACGGCTTGTACCCCGTACTTGCAGTATACTAAGGGGTAGTTATAGTAGACCTCCTAGACCATATCTAAGTAAATAAATCCTTTTATATATCTAAGGTCCGCCTCTAGGCTGCTAAAGAGATCCCTAGCTAAGCAAATATTAATACTATAGAGCGCCGTAATATATAAGGACGAGTAATAGAGAGAGATAACGACGGCAACATAAAAGATAAATGGAAGTTTAAGAAAATCCTTAATGTATATAACGAAGACCCCTAGGGCCTAACTTATAAGATTAAATGGAAATATTATAAGGATATAACCTAGTAGCTAAAGGAAGACCTAAAGGGTTATAAACAAGCTATATAGCGCTTCTATAAGCAACACCCTAAGAAGCTAGAACCCCTAGACTGGGCATAAGATAAGGAAAAGTCACGCTAAGGTCGCGGCCGACCACCGTATTAAAATTTGTGGTAGTTAAGATGTTATAGAACTTTAACCAGCAGTTAAAGTTGTTTAATTAGCTAAATTCTCGCCAAGAAACGCCATACGGATTGATTTAGGTGGCGGTGTGGAGTTCTACCGACCTTACTTACTAAACTAACTAATTAGGATTTTCTATGCCCGGTATAGAAAATCGCTATTAGCTTGGTTAAGGGCGGTAAGCGGAACTGATATCTTTATAGTAAAAAATAGGCAACCCCGTACACTGCCTATTTTTAAGTTATTTATTTAGTTTAGGGACTAAACTATCTAGGGGAGAGGAGTACTGTTACGGCACTAACCTAACGCATACTGTTTTATACTGTCTTGTACTGTTTCCTACTATTAGCTAGCCTACCACTAGCGACTTAGCGGCCGGCCCTACTATTTATATATAATACCCCCTTTCTACCTTCTTCCCCTCTTTATACTATAACGTAGTTTTTTAATCTACTTTATTGCAGCACTATAACAACCCTTAATTAGTAAAATTTAGGATTAGATAGGTAATACGTAAATCTTTATAAAGATAGATCTAAGATTAGCGTACCATTAGATTAAAATTAAGGAAGGCAATAAATAAAAGGCAGCTTTTAGGTTAAAGAAAGGACTATATAAGCTATTAGTTATACAATTTAGATTAATAAATATACTAGTAATATTCTAAAAAAGAATTAATAGTATATTAGGAGAACACCTTAATAAGTTTATTATAGTATACCTTAATAATATTATTATCTACTTAATAACTAAGGAAGAATATAGGGAATATATTAAATAGGTTTTAAGGAAACTATAAGAAGAATAAATACTAGTAGCAATTAAGAAATATAAGTTCTTTATTAGAAAGACTAATTTTATTAGATTTATTATTAAACTAGGTTATATTAGTATAGACCTAAAGAAGATTAAAGCTATAGTAAGTTAGTAAGAACTAAAGAATATAATATAGTTAAGGTTATTTTTAGAGTTTTACAATTACTATAGAAGGTTTATAGCATAATAGTTAAAGAACATTAAACCGTTTACTAGGCTTATAAAGAAAGAGGAACTATAGATATAAAGAGATAAGTGTAACGGCGCTATCGCACGTTACCTACTAAATTCTGCCATATTCTGCTAACCTATAATTGGCCCGCCCAAAGCTAGCGCCTTAGCGGCTTACCCTATATATTTGTTTACATCGGTTCTAGTAACCCCTTTTTTCTTCTCTTTAGCTTAGTATCTTTATAATATAGTATTTTATAAGCTTCGGTTTAGAGGTATTTATACAAGCCGTAATATTATACTAAACTTACCCTACTTTACCTAGGAAGGCCTTAATAATATCCTACCCTAAAGAAACTTTATCTGCAACGACGTATTAATACGCTATACTTAAACATTAAAACAACTCTATATTGCCTAGGAAGGCCTAGATAATATCCTACCTTATAAGCTAAATAGGACTAAACCTATACCCCTAGTGTAACGGAACCTTATAGCAAGTACTACAATAGGCTCGTTAATGGGCTAGGTATATAGGTGATGCAAATTAAAGTTAACAACGTAATAATAACTGGTGAAGTAGTTGCCTAATAGATTAACTCTAATTGTATTCTAAGAATCACTATAAGGAAGGAACTATCTAGGTAGGGACTAAGGGTCCTTAAATACACAACCGTACTCCTATAAAATCCTTCTTATATATAATATACGTATGCTCTATTTACTCTATTACAGATTACGCAGATCCTATAGATTATATAGATTACGTCATGTGACCTTAGTTACCATTCCTCGTTACATAGCTCTATTAGCTCCATCCTGGACTATACTTAAATTAACTAACTAGCTTCTTCCAACTCCTCTCTAAGTAGTTATAATATTGTACTTAAAGCGTCCATAACACTATCTCCCTCCTTTTTATCTTCATCCTTAAAGATTCCTAATATCTCTAAGTTATTTATTAGAGGTATAATGTCTATCTAATTAATTTGGTTAATATTATTGCTTATTATACCTAAAGCAATTTCTTCTTCTTTAACTGTCCGTTATACTTGCACTATTACTATAATATTGTCTTTTAGTAAGATTATACCATCTCCGTGTTCTCGCTATTTGAAAGAGGGGTTAGTCTATATTATGTTGGCGAACCTATCTTCGCGATAACCGTTCTTTTACTTAGAGTGCACTAAAGCGAATATTTATTCGTCTTGTGACGTTTGCTCTGTCTCTAATGCTAAATATACGCGACCTATTACTCTTAATAGTCGTCTGGTTCCCTAATTAATTTATCTTAGGGTCTTATATTTAATCTACTGCTACTTAGCTAGATAATAAACTGTCTATTACTCTTACTAAATTACGCCGTTCTTAGAACGCTAAATAGGAGGCTGCCGATGCTTAGTAATAGGCCCTTAAGTCTCGTCTAGCGGCGTCCGCTCAACTAATCCGTCTTAAAAAGGTGCGTAAAAAGGTTCGTTTTAAGGAGTAAAAACTTATAAAATAGGGTTTATAGGAACTTAGTAATAAAAGAACGGACTCTCTTTTAATAGAGAAGGAAATAGATCTAAGTAGTTCGGCAACTGCTCTTCTTAGGTCCCCCTTAGGTAACTTATTCTTTAGCGATCCTTCTTTATTAATGCTGCCTAACCTAATATCTTTTAATACTCCTGTACCTTTCCTATAGCATTTTTTAAGTTCTCTAGTAGCTCCTAGGTAGTCTTATTATAGCCTATCTACTTAACCTTATACTATATTTTATTGTCAACGTCCTTATAACTAATGATCTTTAAAACTTGCTATTTATCTTCCTCTTATCCTCTATATATGTCTGCTTTATAAACCGGTAGCTTAATATTCCTATATACTGGCTCTAGCATTATAATATACTATATAGGGTAGATCTTTATCTTAGCTAGTAGGTTTAACTTAAACGTAACCGGTGAAATCCTTTACTTAATTTTAAAAGGTCCTAGTCTAACGTAGTCTAACTTCTTGCTTAGTCGTTAACTCTTAAAATTTTTATATAGTAGCTACACTCTATCTCCCTCCTTAAGATCTGGTCCCTTAGATCTCTTAGCGTTATAGTATCTTTTTATTCTTTTTTATACCTTCTTTACTAATTCTATAAGGTCTACATAAAGATTTATTAACGTCTTTATTCTTTCTTTAGCTATGCTACTTGTTTTCTTTACTTATTATAGTAATAACGATATCCTTAGCTTATATCTATAATTCGCCTTAAATGGTAATATGCCTATTCCTTCTTAAGGTGTTATATTGTATATAAACTGTATAATTGGTAATAATAATACCTAATTGTTCTATACGTAATTAATATAGTGTCTTAAATACTACTCTAGTGTCTAATTTAGTCTTTCTATTTAACCATCTGTCTACGGATAATATACGGTGGAAGTTGCTACTCTAACTCCTTACTCCGCTAAGAATACCTCCTAAAATGCTGCTATAAATCTTAGATCTCTATCTAATATAATTTTGCTTAGTACTCTATATCTTATAAACACTTCCTTAATATAAATCCTAGCGACATCTTCTGCTAATATTTCTTCTATATATACTATAAAGTATCCCTACTTTATAAGCTTATCTACTATTACTAAGATCGCGTTATAATCTTATCTAGTAATAGGATCTCTTAACCTTAGTAACTTAACAATAAAGTCCTATAATATGACCTCCTATAGTCTCTCTGGTATTTTAACAGGTTGTAGCCCTCCATATAGCTTATACCTTATTGGTTTATTTCTCTAGCAATCTAGATATTTCTTTATAACTTTTTATACTAGTCCCTAGATTCTGTTAATAATATATTCTTCCTAGAGTCTTAATACTAAGCCCGTAGCTCCATTATATCCTTAAGTTATTCCCTTATAGAAGTCTTCTATAAATTGCTCTACTATGCTTTTTAGGATATACTTAGCTTCTTAATTTTCGTATATGTCTATCTATAGGTCTTTTAGTTATGCCTTTAGAATTCTTTATACCTAAAAGCTTTCTAGTGACTTATAAACTCTATCTAGTTCTTCCTAAGTTGCTATAATTTTTAGATGATTATACCTAATTAATCCATCTGTGTCTTTTTGCAGTAAAGCCCCTAATAGCTTTTTATTGCTTTATAATTTAGCTTTTTAACTTAGAGTATCTACTTATATGTTGTCTGTACCCTTAATATGCTAAATCTTAAAATAGTATTCCGTAAGCATCTCTGCCTATCTAACCTATCTCTAGTTAAGTTCCTTTATTATTAGGAATCCTATTAGGTTCTTATAATCTGTCTTAACTATAAATAGTTTCTCTATGCCTTATAAGAATGCTCTCTATTCCTTTAGTACTGTAATTATACCTAATAACTCCTTGTTATAGATGTTATAGTTTAACTCTAGTGGTGTTATTTTTTAACTATAATATACTACTAGGTGCCATCTATCTAGATGCTTTTACACAAAGCATGCCCCTAGTATATAGTCCGATATATCTATTTCTATAACCGTCTCTAGTCCTAGTTAATAGATTTTAAGAACTAGCTCCTAGGTAAATAACTCTTTAACCTTCTTAAAGAGCTCCCGCTGTTCCTTTCCCTATACCTATAGTTCTTCTTTCTTCGTTAATTGCGTAAATAGTTTAGTATTTTTTAACCATTACGCTATAAACCTTTTATAGTAATTGTAAAACCCTAGGAACGATTTTAACTGCGTAACGTTCTCTAGTTCTTACCAATTCACTATAGCCTTAATCTTCTTTAGATCTATACTAAGTTGGCCTAGTTTAATAATAAATCTAACGAAATCTGTCTTCCTGGTAAAGAACTTATATTTCTTAATTACTACTAGTATCTGTTCTTCTTGTAGTCTTTTTAAGACCTATTTAACGTGTTCCTTATATTCTTCCTTAGTTATTAAGTAGATAATAATAATATTAAGGTATACCATAACAAATTCATCTAAGTATTCTCCTAATATATTATTAATACGTTTCTAAAATGTTGCTGGTGCGTTTATAAGCCCAAATTATATAACTAATAGTTTATATAGTCCTTTTTTTGACCTAAAGGCTGCCTTCCATTTGTTGCCTTCCTTAATCCTAATCTAATGGTATGCCTATCTTAGATCTATCTTCGTAAAGATTTATACATTCCCTATCCTGTCTTAGATCTTACTAATTAAGGGTAAAGGATACTTATCCTTCCTAGTGATGCTATTTAACTGTCTATAGTCGATATACAGCCTTAGTTTGCCATTCTTTTTTGGTATAAATAGTACTAGATAACCCGCTGATGACTGCAATGGTCTAATATATCCCTTTTATAGATTTTCCTAGATAAACTCTTTTAATACTCTACCTTCTTCTTCGGTAAGCTTATAGATTAAAAAGAACCTTAAACTTATTCCTGGTTTTAATTCTATCTTATAATTCTATACTATATACTCTAACAGCTTTTTACTCTCTAGTAACTATAGTTTCTTACCGTACTTATAGTATCTCTTTAGTATATGGCTTAGCCCTTTTTCTATTTCTTTGTAGGTCGCCCCTACTTAGTACTATACTAACTTAGCTTGTTATTATATCTTACGGCGTTAAGTATCCCTAATATCGACCTAACCTATAACCTAATCGATTTTTAGATTGTATTCCTATAACTAAGGCATTTCTAGTACTGCCTTATTATTCCCTAATAGTAATATATCAAAAGATATCTTAATCTGTCTCCCTTTAATAGTTAACTAAATAGGTCCTATTTTAAGATTAATAATGCCTTTTTTATAGGCTATCAGATCTCCTAAAATCGTCACTAATGGGTAAGAGTACTCCTTTTTCCTGTGTAGTAAACCCATTCTTTTAACTGCTGCTAGCGAGATGTGGTTCCTTATTGCTCCACTATCTATTAGCGCCTCAAACTGTTAATCTTACTATTTAACTCATAAATTTAGGTATTATCCTTAAATTCCTTTAAGGGTCTAAGGCTCTACTACTAGCTCCCTCTAGTTCCGTAGGCCTCTACTTTTCCTAACTGTTAGCTACTTAATCCTATTTATACTTGGTCCAACTTAGGCCAATACTTAGTTTGCTTTTTATCTTTAATATACTATAGATACGTATTCTCTAAGTACTCTCACCACTGTTATCCGTCTAGGCATTTTTCCGTAAGGAATCTTCCTAGCTAAAGTATTAAGTCTCCTAACTCTTAAACTTCCACTAAATGCTAACTATGTATATACTTAGCGTTTCTGTACTTTTATTCTTTTATTAACTAATATATTCTTATAGGGTATTTCTGGTGCTTATCCTTAGGTGCTTTATATATGTTATACGTATTATCTATATATGCGATCCACGATAGCGTATAATATGCTTAGTACTTTAGGTTAACTCTTAGTTCGTCTTTATCCTTAAGTTTAAACCTCTACCATATTAATCTGAACGTTGCGACTTTATTTATAGGTACTAAAATACGTCTCTTGTTTCTCTAGTCCTCTAAACACTCCTCTAGATCTTTTAATATTATAATTAAGGCTCCTTTAATATAACTTATTGCTTTTTCCGTAATTAGGTAGTCCTAAATAACTTTCTTATCTAACCACATATAGAAATCTTCCCACTTATTATTATACCTTTGCCTATACCACTTTTAATACAGCTACTAGAGTATATACGGTTTATTTATAAGGAAGTATCTTCTTATTGCTATATCGTAATAACCTTTAGTGTGTTATTTCTTAAACCTAGTTAGAATCCCTAGATCCTCTTTATTTTCCAGTTTAGTAAACCACTTAGCTCTTAATATGCCTGCTCTCAGCCTATTGGTGATTCTTTATACTAGCGCTCTGTCCCTTATACGTCCTAACGTGCTAGATCTCTTATCTAGTTTCTGCTCTTGCTATACGATAATTCTTTATCTAAACTCCTCTATGGTTTCCTTTAGTTTGCGTTTTGCGCTCTAATTCTTAAAGTTCTCTTACTTTTTAATCTTAGTATTAACTTTTCAATCTTTAGTCCAAACACTATATTCTACTAGTAAGTCCTCTAGGTCTATATATCTGTCTCCTAGTCTAGTTGCTATTTATGCTATAGATTCTTTAATCTTATTAATGGTCCTTATTTATATCTTAAAGTCTTAGTTCCATAGGATTCTTAATCCTAAGCTTGCTTCTAACTTAAGCTTTACTCTTACCTTAGTTTAACTAGGCTTGCTTAGTGTTCTTATCTTATCTTAAGAGTCTTAAATCTCACTTATCTTGTCTTGAGAGTTTTATGCCTTTAGGAAACTTTATCCTAAGCTCATTTATATATTACTAAATTAAGCCATTACTCTGCTCTATTGGTTATTGTCTATTATAGGTCCTTAAGCTTACCTTATCTTATTTTAAGAATCTTAGTTATCTCTTATCTTATCTTAAGAATCTTAAGCTTTTGGCCTTTTGCCTTTATTAAGTGCCGAAGTAGTTTACTATCCTACTTCTTTTACGTCTTGTAAAGCGATAGACATCGTATCTAGTGGGGTCTTAATCCCTACTAATGTTCCCTATTCTGTAGTGGAATTATCCTCTACCTCTAGTATAACATCTCTAAGGTCTACATGCTCCTAGTAAGCCGCCTTTATTACCTTATTGTTATAAAATGTTTTATCTTTATTAAATTTATTGTCCTTAATATCCGATCTATAAACTAGTTTATTAGTTCCTCTACACTCTATAGATTTTAGCTCCTATAGCTAATAGCTTACGCTATACTTAGCGTCTTTATAAATTTAGTATATATTGTTATAACAAAATGCAAAACTTTTAATTAAACACTCTTTTATTCCTCGTAGTATACTGTCGTCCCTCTATATATATATGTCTTCTACTACTAGTCTAGTTCCCTTTATTGTATAGTAACTCTAACTATCTTTGCAATCCCTTATAAAATAACCTTATTTCCCGTAATTTATATAAGCTCTATCTTTAAACCATTAACTTTGCTATAGAGTCCGCCTAAACGTCTTCTGCTGCTAAGATCCTTGGTTTAGCCTCTGCTTTTTAGTTCTATAATCACTAAATCCTTAACCTCTAGGTTTCTATAGTTTCTTACTCTATCTCTTATAGGCTTCTTTAGTACCGCTTAGGTCTATTGGCTTTACGCTATACTATAATTTCTAACTTAGCTTTAGTCGTTACGTGCTCTGCGTCTTATATAACTGTAAAACTCTATCCTAACCTCTCTTAGCCTATTCCCTTTGGTAGATCTAATTATTAATCTTAATCGCCTAATCTATTAAATCCCGTAGGGTGTCCGTATCTTTTATTAGAATAATTACGTCCTAGACTTTAGCCTTAAGTCCTTACTTATACTGTACTATAAGCGCCTTATTATTCCACTCTACTTATACTCGTGGCACCCACTAGTAAGCAGCGCTTACTAGTGGTCCCGGGCTCAATGCAACAACCGAGCTCAATGCAACTTTTATATTTATATGGCGTCTCATACAAAATCGACCTTTTTCCAAGTTGAATAACTCAACAACAACGCTATAATAAATTATTAAATATATATACTTCTTTTTTTTATACCTAAATAAGTATAAAGAAACTTAATTTTAATATTAATTTTCTATTTTATAGAAGTTTTAGTATTTACTGGCCTTAAATAAAATATAATAATAAAAAGTATAGAAATACAATAAATACAATAAATATCAGCTTTAAATAAGTTATATTATTGATTTTTAAAGGATTATATATAAGCCTTTAAATTCTTATATAATTTCTATGTAGTATTGTTAAGTTATTCAACTTGGAAAAAGGTCGATTTTGTATGAGACGCCATACAAATATAAAAGTTGCATTGAGCTCGGTTGTTGCATTGAGCCCGGGACCACTAGTAAGCGCTGCTTACTAGTGGGTGCCACGAGTATTACTAGCGTCTAGAACTATATTATATATTTAATTGCTAAGGTCTATTACGTAATGTCTTAGAGTTTTTTTTCCGCCGTGGTTACTGCCTCTAGGTCTCTAAACATTTATATAAGTTACTCTGCGAATTCTTCCTAGCTTAAGAATATAAACCGCACCTCCTAATTAGTGGTTGTTATTCCGTTTGTCTATATCTCTATAAGGTAAGGTTTAAACTATTTAAGTGCTCTTTCTAATAGGAATAGTCTTGTATAGGCTATTTAATCCATAGGTGTTGGTAACTTTACCCCTTCCTATGTAACTTTAAAGTGCATTTGGGTAAGAAACCCCTTAAGCTTTAATCTTTCTCCTAAGTACCTTTTAATTAATAGTAACTTGACCTTTACTGCTTTAATCCTATTAACCCTTTCTTCTAACGCTGCGTTATTAGCTATTAACTAGTTAATTACCTCTTATAACTGTCCGACCGTCACAGGTTGCTATAAATTAGTATCTACTATGCTAGTGTCGTTTCCTAATCTCGAAGTAGTTGCTGCCGTTGATGGCGTTATGGTGGCTGCTTTTGGTGGCATGTTATTCAACTTTTTGTATTTAATACCGTAACTAGGTAGTAATTGTATAACGGAACCTTATAGCAAGTACTATAATAGGCTCGTTAATGGGCTAGGTGTGTAGGTAATATAAATTAAAGTTAATAACGTAATAATAACTAGTGGAGTGGTTGCCTAATAGATTAACTCTAATTGTATTCTAAGAATTACTACAAGGAAGGAACTATCTAGGTAGGGACTAAAGGTCCTTAAATACACAACCGTACTCCTATGAAATCCTTCTTATACGTAATGTATATATACTCTGTCTACTCTATTATAGATTATATAGATCCTACAGATTATATAGATTACGTCACGTGACCTCGGTTACTATTCCTCGTCACATAGCTCTACCGGCTCCATCCTGGACCGTGCTTAAATTAACTAACTAGCTTCTTCCAACTCCTCTCTAAGTAGTCGTAACATCGTACTTAAAGTGTCCGTAACACCTAGAATTAAAACTAAAGCGTATAATACTAATGAACCTTAAGAAGCTAACGATGGTACCTAAAGTAAGCTTATTTAAGAGAGCTGCCTTTACCTAAGAGGAACCTAAGATCTAATTAGGATTAGAAATTAAAGATAATAATAATATTGTAAATATACGCGAGCAGATTCGCGCCCTTGCAGCTAGCTAGGAAGCCCTATAAAATAGCCTAGCTTTCCCTTTTTAAAGCCCTAGCTAACCTGTTTACTTTACTAAATACGATATACTAGAGAGTATAAATATAATAACAAAGCAATTAAAGTCCGTTTAGCTCCCTAACTCCCCACTACTATCTAACGGGATAGACCCTACCTTTAAGAATTAGAGGATTTAAGTATAAGGAAAGCTNTGTATTAACTATAACTATTTCCTTTTTAAAGAAGCTAAAATACTCTACCTCTTTAGTCGAACTACTAGGGACGCCTAATAGTACCTTTAAGCTAAGTTTAAGGACGACTCCCCTATCCAATTTATATTTATTAATAAAATAATATAGTACCTAGTGGCTATCTATATTAACCCAAACAAAGTATAGAATGCCTATTATAACTATAATCGCCTAATAATAAAACCAAACTAACCCTTTACTAAATTTTAAACTTAATTCCTATACCTTATAGGAGAAGGCTAGGTTCCCCTTAAGAACTACTAATTAGACCTATATAATAAGCTAATAATTTAGCTATAAGAAAAGATTGCTATAACCTTAAACAACCTACTAACCTACGAAAGATTTATAGCTTATTACCTATTATTAGTGTTAGTTACACAAGGTGATATCATATAGCTACGGTTCGTAGATAGTATAATAATTGTTATTCTGTCATTTATTAGGGGGGAGGCAAGGAGCTTAGGGCTCCTCGCTACACTAGTGCCGCGGCGACACGTAATAGCAACTTACCGCACGTAACGGCAACTTGCCTATATTTTTAACACTAGTAACTCTTCCCTTACGGTTGCCATCGATATATATATACCGCTCGACTAGCGTAACAAATATTAATCCTCCTTACTCACTATTGCCATTGTAATATAAGTCTCGCTATCCCAAAAATTTGCCTTTTAGCACGTAGTGCTTTCTTACTTAGGAGTTGTAGGTAGATATCTTATTCGGAGGGCCGCCAAGGCGCTAGTAGTAAGCGAGCTAATAGCGATTTTCCATCCTAGGGATGGAAAATCCTAATTGGCTAGGTTAAGTTAGGGTTTACAAAATATTATACTCCCCCCCTCTAAAAAAGTCTTGGTAAGAGAATCTGACTAATTAGATAACTTCAACCGCCGGTCGAAGTTCCTAAATATCTTAAGACCTTATATAACTAAGAAATTTCTAGGGATTCCCTTTTAACCTAACCTTTAACTCGTATACGCAGAGTATTTATATTAACAAACGTCTTTAGTGCCTTATTTAGGTTCGCCTTCGTTATTACATCTACTAGGTTATCTTAGCCATTAATCTATTAAATTTTAAAGAGTTTTTAACACTTATAGGATTGCTAAAGTGCTATAATATTAATTATAAGGCGCTTCTCCTTTATGGTACTAAGCTTAACTAGACACTTATAGAGGGAATATAAGTCGGTGTATATAATCGTAGGGATAACGGGAACTTTAAGTCGATCTATAATTATCTTTAGGGTAGTTCCAATTGCAATTACTATATTAACTCCGCCAACTATTCCATATATCTCTAACGCTAGAACACTTTAAGTAATGCGCTTACTCTTAGTTAAGCTCTAATAAATAAGATTACTGTAAATTGTAAAGTTATTCTCTCTAGTAGATTTGTTTATAATAATAATCTTATATCCTAACTAGGAGCTAAAATCTTTATTATTTGTAAACAATCCATTAATAAATATAAAGAGCTTAGCGGTGGGAAGATTAATAGGTATATAAAGTAGTCCCTAATCAAGATGGTTTATTTACCAAAAAAGACGCTTATTTAAGGTAAGAACATTATCCTTAGTAGGTTTCTAGTATTAGGTAGCAACAGAAAGATTAAATAAAGCCTTAGGTTAATAGATAGAAGTAATATAAGCTCCGCAAGCACGTTGCTCCACATATCCTTGCTTTAAAGAATTAACGTTAATAACGTTAACCTTCTTACCTTAACCCTTCTGGCGTAATACAATAGAATCCTTATTTAGGGAGAGGATGCATCTATTAAAGAGTAATAGTGTTATTAAATTAAGCTTTTCTTTTGGCTTTACTATAAGATTTGCCTTTACTAGCTCATCTTCTTTAAGAGCTAAGAATTGGTCGTCCCCTAAGATAATTATATTATTAGTTTATATGCTAACAATTTCGAATAAAGTTCCTGTAGTTATAATAAGGAAGTAGGGATTAAATATAGAAGTAGTTATTAAAAGCTTCTCTTTATAGTGCTTACTATAGGTAGCCCACTAATAAGTTCCTACCTCTGCGATTCTATATAATGGCTTAAGTATAACTATAATCGTATCTTCAGGATACTAGTGGCGAATTTGCTCCGGAAGGTATGCTAATATTAAGCGCTAAAGGTGCGTTTTTAATTAGGTGTAGACTTAAGTAATATCTCGCAAATAAACTACCATTTTATTCTTTATTAAGGAGGGAGCTAGCGCAATAATAACTTGCTAACTAGCTTATTAAATTATAGGAGATTACATAAGAATTATCTCCTTACTATTATCGTTGTAACCTTAAATAATAAGCCTTAATTTCTTAAATGGGGCATTAGTAGCTTTACCCTTAATCTTATTAACTATTCTTAACTTAAAGATGCAAACTCCATTAAATTTGGTAGGGTTATACTTCTTAAATTTAAAGACTCCTCTTATAATAAGACGGTTAATCTCCTACTTATTAGATACTTAGAAAGGAGCTCCTAGGGTTATAATACGACCTTCCTTTTAGAGCTGTTTTGCGAGCTTAAAGTTAGCCTTCTCTTTAGCTATTATAAAGGCCATTAATAACTTAACTCTATTCTTAATGGCGGCAATAAATTATTCTTTAAAATTAATAAGATATTAGTAATTTTATAATCCCTTTAGGCGACCTCTACCGCGTTATGGTTATAGTGTATCTACTATAATTATATTAGGATTATAGTCGCCTTCTAGAGCACGTTAATTGTAGTTCTCCTCTAGAGTATCTTCTAGGGTATCCTATAAAGGCTTAGAATTATTATCTTTATAATAAGGCTTAATAACAGTTAAATGGAATTAAGTGGGTCTATAAGGCATCTAAATAGTGCAAGTTTAACTATTAATTATAATAAGTTGGTGTGGGCCTAACCATCCTCCCTTTTTATACCATACGCGTACTTTAGACTAGAGTGGCAGATCGAGTATAGTTAAGGTATTTGGGCCATTTCTTATTCCTAGTACGTTATTAACCTAGCGTGTGGCATAGAGGTATCGCACCTTCTTTATTGCCTTACAAATCGCCTTAGCTTATTATATAATAAAAGGAGATAGTAGAGAATTATTAGTTATTTATAGGTAGGCGCTAAAGACTAGTAATATAGGTATAAGTCCATCCGGGCTAGCGGAATTGTTAATAGCTTTAACAGCTATTTATAAGGTAAGTTCTTTACTAGCGTTCTTTAGTTTTAAAGAGATAATCTTATATACGCGGTATAATAGCACGTAATATTATTCCACTTTTTTAATACTATTATATGCCTTAACGGGGACTTTCTTAACCTTAATTGCTATTACCTTTATCTATTATCGAAACTCTATAGATAAGAAGTTTTTTCCTATATCGTGGACGATTTAATTAGGGGGTCCTAGGTAAACATTAATTTAGTATAACTAAAGGGTATCCTATACATTCCTAGCTAATATATTCTTTAATAATTATACGGCTTAAAAGGAGGTTAAGAAGTTAATAACTTGGAGTACTGGCTTACCGCTAAGATATATAACGTTAACAATAATATAGAAGTTAAAGTTATAGTTATCTTTAAGGGTGAACTTAAATCGGCTAGGGGACTTCTAGTTTATTTAGTAGTGATAGCAGTACTTTATAAGATGCTTAATTACCTTAACCTTAACTTTATAACCTACTTGCTAAAGAACCCTAAGCAATTAATAAACGGATAGGTGGCCAAAATAATGGTATAGTTAGCGTAACTCTAACTTAGTTAAGTGGCTTTAAGTAATACTCTTTTTTAGTTAATAAAGGAGCAACTAGGGGTAACCCTACTTATATATAACGGGTACCCAATTATCTCCTTAAATAAGTACATTTTTAAGGTTATTAAGCTTAACGCCTAATTTATTTATATCTCTAATATAAAATAGAAACGGGGTATTCGTAGGAATAACGTGAAAAGTAATATACCCTAAGGGGGTTTAAACCCTAATTATACCAAGAGAGATTATAGTACCTTTGCTAAAACAAATCGTATATTAGCCTACTATTAATTAGTTAATCTAAACAGAGCTATTAAGCTGCTAGAGAGCTTAAACTTAAGGTTCTCCTACTATAGATACTCCTACGGCTCTAGTATCTAGCATAATACTATAGAAGACATTCGCCGAGTATCTATCGTTAAAGGAAAACGCGAAACTCTCCTTTAGCTTATTAAAGATATTTAACTTCGTAATAGAATGGAGCGTAGATTAGTTATTAAGAATAGTGACGGTTTATATGCTATTTACCTTACCATACTTAGTAAAGTATTAGTTAGGAGAGTAGTCCTTAATTTCTATATCTATAAGGAGCTGTTTAGTCTTATTAACCTTATCCTTAAGATCTTCTACGCCTTTATATTAAACTAGAAAGCTTTAAAAGTAGGCTAAAGTAACCTTATAATTTTTAACGTTTCTTATACTCTAACGGAACTTATTATATGCCTCCTTTCGCTTATTAAGGGAGTGTCTAGTTAACTAGTAATTTGGCTTCTTACAAACGTAGCACTTCTTTTAGTAATTACTTCGAAATAAACCTCTATAAGGACCTCCATAATTGCCTTATAGTCGACATTAATTATACCCTTTGCCATATTCCCTACTACAGCTACTATATATTTAGTCAGTCCAGTTATAATTATATTAGTTAGGGATACTTAGTTAGGTAAGGTTTTCGGTATAGAACTGTTAAGGTTCTTATATTTGCATCGCAGTACCTATAGCAGAGCGTAGTTCGGCATATACTCCTTTAAACATATTTATAGGTTTATATAGCGCTAAATTACACTTAGGAACGCTATGGCATGCTAAGATAACCTAGTCCCTTAGGCTATTCTTATTTTGGTAAGTTTTAGTAAAGCTACTTTAGATTTTCTAGAGTTTATTAAAGAGTAGTTAAAGGCACTCTAAATAAGTCTTTATTAGGTTAGAAGCAATAACTCTTTAGAATATAGTTTCCCGCCATTTAAACATATAAAGTTAGCGATTCTTATTAGTTTTAAAATAAGCTCTAGTAAGCTAAAGCATTACATTAAAGCTATAGTTTTTACCCGTAATATAGTCGTAATAAAATATTGCTGCCCGTCCCTTTAATATAACAGAGAAAGCGTAATAGTACTGGTTATGTTAAATTTTAACCTTATTACAACAGTTATAAAAGACCTATAGTTTTGCTCCGAGTATGTCGTACAATTCTCCTCTAAACTTCTTCTCTTCGTCCGAATATACCTTTATTAGATTTATGACTTCTTATAGTAAAAGCTTACCAGTTAGCTAGAGTGGAGGAGGTAGAGGTAAAGCAACTCTAAGTAGAAGAGCATCTCTAGGTGGGAGAGTAGCTTTAAGTAGGGGGTTAGCGTTCTAGGGGTTTTAATATAAATTAAAGTTGCCTTCTAAAGAATATGGGTTGTTTTTAGGTTTCCGTAGTTAATATATAATCTTAGCTTCCGTCCATATTAGTTTTTCTATACTAGTAATAACAGCCTAAATATTACTAGTAATTAGGTTACCGTTTTTAGTAACGTATACCCCATTCCTATAGAGGAAGTCTTAAAAATCCTAAACAATATTAACGTTACTAAGTGCCTAGGTATCGGCAGTCTATCCTATAAAATCCTCCCTAAAATACTCCCATAGTTATAAATCGGCGTAGTATCTATTTTGGTAGAATATAATATAATATAGGAGAAAGCCGTTAACTTGTTTTATAGTATAAGTTGTTATATTAAAGGCAAATTCGTTCTAATCTTTATTAATAAGTTTCGCGTACTTAGCTACCCCTAATAGTAAGAAGTCTTTCCAGTTATTTAAAGTAGGCGTAGCCATGTTTTTAGAGGGAGGGAAGTGTTATTAGTATAGGGATTGTCGTTTAGTACGCGTTTGTAATATGTATTTATTATTTAGTACGCGTTTATTATTTAGTACGCGTTTATTATTTAGTACGCGTTTATAACGTATATTTGTGGTTATAGGGCTTAGGACCAGTTTTAGCCTTAAATCGCGAAGATTTATAAAGCGTGTTGTTCTATATAATGGACGCAAGAATTTATAATCTGGGAAAGGCTTAGGACCAGTTCTGGCCTTTTAGATCCTTAAATTTGTAGAAGAGTTTTATTTAAGGTTTAGGACTAGTTCTAACCTTAAAAAACAGCTTCCTCTAGCACGAGTAGCACTGGTATAGTGGCTCATCTCTTCTTAGTAATACCTAGCTGTTTTATGGTATAACTATAAAGTTAACCACTAATTAGTGTTAGTTACATAAGGTGATCTCACGTAGCTACGGTTCGTAGATAGTATAATAATTATTGTTCTATTATTTATTAGGGGGGAGGCGAGGAGCTTAAGGCTCCTCGCCACACTAGTGCCGCGGCGACACGTGACGGCAACTTGCCGCACGTAACGGCAACTTGCCTATATTCCTAACAATTAGACTTAAAACTAAAGCGGATTAATACCCGCCCTAATTAGTAGAAGTAACTCCATAATAATTAGAACTTGCTAGCTATACCTATAGAAGCTAGAGTAAGAAGATAAGTTATAACTACTCTTATACTAAAGGCGGTTATAACTATATACTAGCGAGCCTTGCCCGACTAGTTATATACTACGCTATTAACTAGTATTTGCTATAATACTCTAATTAACCCTGCCTCGGCTATATACTATAACTATAATAAGTAGGGTTACTTTACCTTATTCTGCCTAGAGCTAAAGGATATAGGCAATATTAAGGAGATAAAAAAAGGAGAAACGTCCAATAAGTTAGGAAAAGAAAAACCCTAGGGAAAGACTCCCCCCTAGGGTACCCTATTAATCTTAAAGAGATTAATCTTAGTTAGTTAATAGGTAAAAAGCATTTTACAATTCTATATATAGTATCTTAAAATAAATATAGAGTTAATATAACCACCCTTATTAACACTAGAGTAAATAGCTTCGCCTTTATAAATACTGCCTATATAAATAATGTTACTAAGTTTCTAAATATAAAAGCCATCCGACTAGAGAAGCCTATTTAGGTAAAAGGCTATAATAGCCAAGCTAGTTAGCCCGTTACCCATATCTTAAAGTTATATATTACTCTTAACAGATAACGCTAATACGGTATCCCCTTTTACATTCTAGACCTAGGGTCCTATTATATAATCCTTAGATAAAAATAGATGTCCTATTTTAATATTTAGTTAAACATATAATAAAGACGGTTTGTCTAGCTAAAGGATAGACTAAAGTTACCCTCCTTTATTAGGGAGATCCAAACTAACCGTAAGATACTAGCCGTAAGGGCTAACCCTATTTACTAGTAGGATATCCGGGCCCGTGACGTAGCCTTTATTTAAAAAAACGCCCGCTATAAAGCTAGAAAGAACTCTATACTAATAAAAATACTCTCCTAAAGCGCTATGTTTAAAGAGGACTCTATATACAGAAGTAAGATAAATAGTAACGTAAATAATGTCTAAATCGTACGGATTTAACCGGTATAAAAAAGAACGTATTAATAGGATATAAAAAATAACCTCTAAAAGATATAATAGGAGCTAAAAGGAGTAATAATAACGCTAATACCCTAGAAGTCCCTAAAGTTATATACGCCCCTATTATTAGGTAACCCCCCTACTATAAACATTACCGTAATTAGCGCTATAGCGTTCCACTTTAATATATACCAGAAGGATAATAAGGTCTTTATAATAAGCCTATATAAGATTAACTAAATTATTAATAATAAAAAGGAAAGGCTAGTTAAGGAAACTAATAAGGAACTAGTTAAACGCCTCCTTTCTACTATTTATATAGACTATAAGGATATATTCTTAAAGGCGGCCTTAAATAAGTTACCCCCCTACTAAATATATAATTATAAGATTTAATTAGAAGCTAATAACTTACTAGGCTATAGCCCCCTCTACTATTAATTAACGGATAAGCTAAAAGCAATAAAGTAGTACTTAATTAATAACCTAGATAAAGGGTTTATTAAGCCAAGTTAAGCCCCTTTTACTTCCCCTATCCTATTTATAAAAAAGTTTAATAGAGGCCTTTATTTTTATATTAACTATTAAAAGCTAAACGCTATTACTTAAAAAAAACCAGTATCCTATTCCTTTAATTAATAAGACCCTTATACGTCTAAGCTAGATAAAGATCTTTACTAAACTTAATATCCGCTAAGCTTTCTACTAAATTAGGATAGACCCTATATTTAAAGATTTAACAACGTTCCGTACCTATTATAGTTCCTATAAATATAAAGTTCTTCCTTTTAAACTAATAAACGGACTAGCTACGTACTAAAGGTATATAAATGATGTTCTTTTTAATTACCTTAACGAATTATATACGGTATACCTAGATAACATTTTTATATACTTAGACGACAAACTTAAGTATTAAGTCTATGTTAAAAAGGTCCTAGAAAGACTATAGAATATAGGCTTATAAGTTAATATTAAGAAATATAAGTTTAAGGTAAAACGTATAAAATACCTTAGGTTTATTATAACTATAAAAGGAATTAAGGTTAACCCTAAAAAGGTAGAGGTAATCCGTAACTAAAAGCCCCCTTATATAGTAAAAGAAATCTAATCTTTCCTTAGCTTTTATAACTTCTACTACTAGTTTATCTATAACTATAGAATTATAGCAAAACCTCTTATATAACTAACAAGGAAGGATATACCTTTTATTTTTAATAATAGCTATATAAAAGCCTTTAAAGAGATAAAGGATCGGCTTATTTCTTCCTTAATCCTTTATTACTATAACCCGGACCTTAAATTAATGCTAAAAACAAACGCCTTTAATAGGGTTATAGTGGGAATCCTATTATAGTTACATCTAGACGGTAAATAGTACCCTATAGCTTTCTTCTTAAAGATAATAGACTTAGCTAAGTATAACTATAAAATACATAATAATAAAAATGCTAGCTATTATTTAATTACTTTTTTAATAGCGCGCAGAGCTTAAAGGTATAAACTCCTAGATTAAGATATATATAGATTATAAAGCTTTAGAGTACTTTATAACTATAAAGTAGCTTACTAAATAATAAGCCTAGTAGGCTAAAATACTCTCCTAATTCTTCTTTATAATTATATATTGTTCTAGTAAGCAAAACTCTAAGGCTAATACCCTAACCTAAAGGGAATAAGATATAGGACCCTAGGATAAGCTGAAGACCTAATATTAGACGCGTGCCCTCTTCTATCTAGAATAGCTTAACCTATAGATCCTTAAGAAGCTAAACTCCTAGTAAAACGAGCTAGCACTAATAAAGGAGTCCTTAGATAAGCTAATAGGGCTAATTAACTACCTCCTAACTATAAACCATATGGCTAACGCCTTAAGGGCCCTTCGCGAATAAGCTATAAAAGGAAACCCCAATTTTAAAATAGAGGAAGGATTACTCCTATACTAGGAGCGGCTTATAGTCCCTAATATTAACAATCTACGGACTAAACTAATTTATAAAGCTTATTGCCAAATCTTTATAGTATACCCTAGCAAGAATAAGACCTATAAAATTATTAACTGCCGCTACTACTAGCTAAGAATAGTTATAAATATTAATCGATATATACGGAACTGCGAAGACTGCTAAAGAGCTATAATCCTATAGGATAAGACCCTAGGACTACTTAAGCCACTCCTAATACTAGAGCGCCCTTAATAGTATATTTTTATAGACTTTTATAAACTACTTAGGGACCGTAATGGATATAATATAGTTATAGTTATAGTTAACCGCTTTAGTAAACGCCTATTCTTAATTCCCTATTACAAAAACTTTAATACTAAAGAGGTAGCCCGGCTATATATCTATTACGTCTACCAAATCTATAGACTACTAGATACTATTATGTCTAACTATAGGCCATAGTTTATATTAGCCTTCTAGAATAAGTTTACCTAGATCCTAGGCATTAAGCTAAAGCTTTCTATAGCTTATTACCCCTAAATAGACGGTTAGATAGAGATTATAAATTAGTACCTAGACTAGAGGCTTAGGCCCTTTATTAACTATTTCTAGGATAATTAATCTAAACTATTACCCTTAATAAACTACGCGCAAGCAACCTTACCCCATAACTCCACAGGGTTTACCCTAATTTAGCTAGAAATAGAATACTTACCCTATATAAGCTTTAACTAGAAAAGGCTAAAAGAACCCCAGACTATATAAGAGAAGCTATCCTATACTAAGGCCTAATAGTACGCTAAATAATTAGAGGAGGCCTAGATAGTAGCCCGCAAGAACCTAAAAAAAGCTTAAAGGTTAATAGAACAGTAGGCGAACAAACACCGTTAAGAGCCCGATTTTACCCCTAGTAATATAGTCTAAGTTATAATAAGAAATTGGAAAACTAAACAACCCAGCTATAAGCTAGACTACTAAATAGTAGGACCGTATAAGGTTCTTAAGAAAATAGGCAACTTATATAAAATAAAGCTCCTAAATTTAATTAGGGTTTACCCTATTTTTTTTACTAGATAAGTTATAGAAAGCTATAAACGACCTATTACCTAGATAAAAGAACGAGCCTCCCCTACTAGTTTAAGTAAATAGTAATAATAAATAGGAGGTTAACAAAATACTGGCCTATAAAATAGTATAGGGAACGCTAAAATACCGTATCTAATAAAAGGGCTACAATTCTAACCTAACCTGGTACCCTATATAGAACTTTATAAGCTACCCCTAGAAGCTTAAAAAATTCTATAACTAATACCCTAATACACCTGGACCCCTAAAATACCTAGACGAATAGATAAAATACTAGTATAATAAAGATAATAAGTTACCGGAAGAATATAGGGACAAAAACGCCCTAAAGCCCTAATACAGCTATCTGCCAAATTCTACTATATTCTACTATTTTCTGCCAGTACTATAAAATTTTAGATATTTAGGAACTTTAACCGCCGGTTAAAGTTATCTAATTGGTTAAATCCGTGCTAAGACTTTTAGCGGCTACTCTTTCTAGCCTAGTACTTCCACTTAGCCCACAATTGCCCTTTATACTTAGTCTGGACGTACTTATATCCCCTTTATCTCCTTATCTTATATTTTGTAATCCTATGTTTATAAGCCTAGTACTACCCTATTTCTAACTAAGCCTAAAGGCAGGCTTTCTTTTAAAGAGGGGGGTGATGTAACGGCGCTATCGTACGTTACCTACCAAATTCTGCCATATTCTACCGACCTATAATTGGCCCGCCCAAAGCTAGCGCCTTAGCGGCTTACCCTATATATTTGTTTACATCGGTCCTAGCAACCCCTTTTTCCTTCTCTTTAGCTTAGTATCTTTGTAATACAGTATTCTACAAGCTTTAGTTCAGAGGCATTTATACAAGCCGTAACAATAAGTAGAGGAAGCTATTTAAGGAACTTAAGGAGTTATTTACCTAGGAGCTAATCCTTAAGATTTATTAACTAGAACTAGACACAGTTATAGAAATAGATATATTAAACTTTATATTAGGAGTATATTTACTATAGAAGTATAAGAATATATGGCATCTAGTAGCATACTATAGTCGGAAAATAATACTACTAAAGTTAAACTATAACATCTATAATAAGGAGTTATTAAGTATAGTTATAGTACTTAAAAATAGAGAGCATTTTTACAAGGCGTAGAAAAACTATTTATAGTTAAAACGGATTATAAGAACCTAATAGGGTTTCTAATAATAAAAAACTTAATTATAAATAAGTTAGATAGGCAGAGATGCTTATAGAATACTATTTTAAGATTTAGTATACTAAAGGAACTAAGAATATAAGAGTAGACGTACTTAGTAGAAAGGCTAAACTATAGAATAATAAGAAACTATTAGGAGTAATACTATACAGAAATAATAACAGGTTAATTAGGTACAATTACTCTAAACTAGTAGTAACTTAAGAGGATAGAGAACTAAAAAGAGTCTATAAGATACTAAAGAGCTTTTAGGTATAAAGAATTCTAAAAGTATAGCTAGAAGATCTATAGATAGATATATACAAAAATTAAGAAGTAAAGTATATCCTAAAGAGTATAGCAGAGCATTTCGTAGAAGACTTTTATAAGGGAATAACTTAAGGACATAACGGAGCAACAGGCTTAGTATTAAGACTTTAAAAAGAATATATTATTAACGGAATTTAGGGTATAGCCAGAAAAGTAATAAAAAAGTGTTTAGATTGCTAAAGAAATAAACTAATAAGGTATAAGCTATATAAAGGGCTATAACCTATTAAAATACTAGACTATAGGAGGTTATATTATAGGACTTTATCGTTAAGTTACTAAAGTTAAGAGATTCTATTACTGGATAGAAGTATAATATAATCCTAGTAATAGTAGATAAGTTAACTAAATAGGGCTACTTTATAGCATATATAGAAGAAATCTTAGCGGAAGATATTACTAGAATCTATATTAAGGAAGTGTTTGTAAGATATAGAGCACTAAGTAAGATTATCTTAGATAGAGATTTAAGATTTATAGTAGTATTCTAAAAGGTATTTTTAGCGGAATAAGGGGTTCGCGCAGTAATATTAATAGTATATTATCCGCAGACGGACGGATAGATAGAAAGATTAAATTAGACGCTAGAATAGTATTTAAAACATTATATTAATTACGCATAGAATAATTAGGTATTGTTATTACTAGTTATATAGTTTATATATAATATAACACTATAAAAAGAAATAGGCACATTACCATTTAAGGCGAATTATAGATATAAGCTAAGAATATTATTATTACTATAATAAGTAAAGAAAATAAATAGTATAGCTAAAGAAAGAATAAAGATATTAATAAATCTTTATATAGACCCTATAAAATTAGTAAAAAAGGTATAAAAAAGAATAAAAAGGTACTATAACACTAAGAGATCTAAGGGACTAGATCTTAAGAAGGGGGATAAAGTATAGCTACTATATAAATTTTTTAAGAGTTAATAACTAAGTAAGAAGTTAGACTATGTTAGACTAGGACCTTTTAAAATTATATAAAGGATTTTACTAGTTATATTTAAGTTAAACCTACTAGCTAAGATAAAGATCTACCCTATATAGTATATTATAATGCTAGAGCCAGTATACAGGAATATTAAGCCACTAATTTATAAAGTAGATACGTATAAAGGATAAAAAGAAGACAAATAGTAAGTTTTAAAGATTATTAGTTATAAAAATATTAACAATAAAATATAGTATAAGGTTAAGTAGATAGGCTATAATAAGACTACCTAGGAACTATTATAGGATTTAAAGAATGCTATAGAAAAGGTATAGAAGTATTAAAAGAAAACGGGTTAGGTAATATTAAAAAGGAGCTAAAGATAAAAGGATTAGTTAAAGGTAATAAATAAGCTAAATTATTTAGGGGATCCACTACTAGTATATAAGCTGGTTCAATCTTAACTTAATTAGAATTCTTTTTAGCCTCCTTAGCATTAAGTTTAAATAGACCTTACTCTACTAAGCGAAGCTTTTTTAAGCGTACCTTTTTATAAACCTTTATTAGACGGCTTAGGCAAGTATAAGTATCTAGTTAAGCTTTTAGAGCTTAAGACACCTTATTAGAATAACACTATACCTTAGTAAGGGCCTTAGCTAGCTTACTCTCTAATTTTTTAGCCACTATTAATACGCGCGACCCTAAAGAAGATTAGATAGGGAACTAAACGGTTATAAAGAATAATAAGACATGTATACTTAGCGTTAGAGATAGATTAAATATTATAGGATAATCGTATGTTCGCTCGCGTATACTTAGTATAAAAAGAAGGTTAGCAACTAAACGGAAACGCGATTATAATATATACTAACTTCTTCTCTATGCACTAAGAATAGGATAGTATAACTTTACTAAGCGATAAAATAAACGTCACTAGCTAGTTATCACGGAACCCCACCGCAGGGGCCTCTATAGGAGAGCCCCGTGCTCTCGCGTACACCTCGCGTACAGCTTATGTCAGCTACGCGTAGGTATATCACCTCCTTACGCCCTTAACCCTTACGATCGATCGCGCAACGTCTTATAGACTCCTCGAATACATACATCTTATAGCCACTGCCCCGTCCCGTGACATTACGTTACGCCTTTTTACCACCGACACCCAGCCTATAACTAATTCTACGTCTCTGCAATACTATAGGCGCTACTAGAAGTAGCGTACCTACAAATTACCTCACTTTATACTTCTAAGGAACCCACAATAGTAAGACAATATTCCTTACTAGCCACTATATTAAACCTAAAGAATAATCCAATACCTATACTCAACCTATAACGCCAATTAATCCCAGGAGAATTTAATTTATCAGCCCTAGCCTTAACCCCTAAGGAGATAGACACCAATAATGTCTTATTTTTTATTAACTATATAACTACAGATAAGCAAGCGGAAGGGCTACTACCTATTAAAATTAAAATATAAGACGCCGAGATGTTTGTAAAAATGGTAGCACGAGAACCCAATAAATACTACCGCCTTTTATAGAACTACTACCTAAAGCTTATATAAGCCGAGATGCGTACTGCCTAAGATCGCGATATTATTTAAGACCTATAAGCTCGCGAGGCGCTCGCTAATAATACGCGTTAAGAAACCAAAGATAACCTCCACGTGTCTAAACGCGACGTCCAACAGTTAAAGAAGGCTAAGATCGCACTTATTGCTATAGTCACTAAAAGAGAAGGCATAATTAAATACCTATAATCTCAGCTTAATAAGCACATTTGTAATAACGCTAGACACCTCTCTACTATATATAACGCCACTCAAGTTTCTACGCCCCTAGCAACTTCACCTACTTAACGCTTAACAGAGGGTTAGCGCCAAGCAGCTTTACTTAACAGGAACCCCTACCAAAGTAATAATAAAAGCTATAATAACTAAACCTAAGCTGCCACTGTAGGGTCTAATGCACGTTACCCTAATCCCCTAGTTTTTTAGGGAGACCGCAAAGAATACAGCTACTAAAAGATATAAATCCGCGAGAAACTAACTTAGAGCGCCTACCTTTTTCCTACGGAAGATATTAAGATTAGCTATATTATTGGGCAAACAAAGGGTACACTATTTAATAGACTCTTCGCCTAATAGGAGACCAATAGCCCCTAGAAGTGGTAGTCCTACCAAAAAGTCCTTAACAATCTTAACCTAATATACCGCGACTATAACCTACTAGCTACCAACTAAGCTAAACTACGTGCCTTAAAGATAAGCCCTACTAAATCATTTAACGAGTTCTATGTTAAATTCCAGGAATACACTAAAGCCCTTACCTGAGACGATACTAAAGACCAGGAAAATCTCCTTAAAAAAGTCACTTATCGCCTTAGTTACGCAGCCGCCAGCCACAACTATAATAATGTTTATAATATAGTAGCAGCTATACGGAAGATTAAACGACAACTAAATTAGATCGCTACTATAAACCCCTACCTAAAGACCTCCCTATAGAAGCCCTCCGGACCTACTAAACCACTAATACCTACTACCCTAAGTAACACTACTAGTCCTAATATCAACCTTTCTATACCAACCTTCCCGTAGAAGCTACTAGATAGAGAATATAAGCTACTCCAAAAGCTAAAGCGTTGCTATAGATGTTATTAAAAAGGCTATCACAGCTATAGCCCAAACTACCTAATAGCTAGGTTTAATAGCCGCCGCCTAATACCTAACCCAGTACCTCAAACACCAAATATATTGCTATATACTACTACCGTATAAGATAAAGACATAGTAATAGCGGTAGAGTCGGATACGGAAATAAAAAACGCCAAGTTCTAGCCCTAAGTCGCAAGTTAGGACACCCTAATAATAAGGGGATCTATATATCGGCCTGCTTAATAGATAACTTAGTAAAGATAAATAGACGGAAATAGATAGTTTTACCCGTAATAGGAACTACTGCCAAAAAATAATATAAAAGCCGTTCTATAATTAATTACGGAGCTATTAATAAATTTATAGATACCCAATTCGTGCGTACTTATAACCTACCTACCTTACCCCTTACCAAAGCCCGCGCCCTACAACTCGCCGACGGTAGTTATACCGCATAGAAGATTACCTATATAGTACAACTCCACCTAGATATAAATAGGCACCAGGAAGAACTTTGGGCCTATATTACACCACTTACTAACTACTCTATTATCCTTAGAATAAACTAGCTTAAATAACACAACCCCGCCATTAACTAGAAAAAGAGAAAAGTAACCTTTAACTCTAAATACTATAGAGAGACCTGCCTAGGATATAGCCTAGCCGCCTCTATTTACTCCCTAGAATACTAACCTAAGGAACCCCTTATTACCCTACCCACAACTAACTACTACCATATAAGTGCCGCGGCCTTCTACTATATAGCACGTAGAAAAGGCTGGACCATTACCGTAGCCTCCTAATTACAACTATATAAGCTTAATAAAGAACAGAACTACGTCCTCTATAATAATAGGATAAATATAGTTAACCTCTTAGAAAACAATGCCCCCGCAGAACTCTATGGACTTTCACCTTCAGACTTTAAGAAGTTTATAAAGCTTAAAAAAGGACTTACTAATAAGGAACTCCGCAAGCTCCTCCCTAAGAGGTACTATAACTTTATTAACGTGTGCTTATAAAAGAGCGCAAATATACTCCCCCCACATTAACCTAATAACCATACCATTAATATTAAATAAGGAAAAACGCCACCCTATAAAAGACCCTACCTAATGTTAAAAGACGAACTTCTAGTTGTTAAAAAGTATATCGACGAACACCTTAATAAAGGGTTTATTCGCCCTAGCATGTCCCTAGCAGCCGCCCCTATCCTCCTTACTAAGAAGCTAAAAGGAGGTATTTAATTCTGCGTTGACTATAGAGGACTTAATACTATCACAATTAAGAACTAATACCCCGTACTACTTATATATAAGACTCTTAAGCGGCTTAGCTAAGCCAAAATCTATACCAAGCTCAATATCATCGCCGCCTTTAACCGCCTCTAAATATGAGAAGGTAACAAATAGAAAACCGCATTCGCATTGCGCTTTAGCTAATTTAAATATACTATTATACCCTTTAGCATATACAACGGCCTAGGCAGCTTCTAAAGCTATATTAATAACGCCTTACGGGACTACCTTAATAACTTCTACTCTACGTACCTAGACGATATACTTATTTACAGCAATAACCCTTCTAAGCATACCGAGCACGTTTAAAAGGTCCTATAGCGCCTTAGGGACACAGGACTTTATATTAATTTAAAGAAGTACAAATTCTTAGTCACAGAAGTAAAATACCTTAAACTAATTATCACTACTAAGGGTGTCCGTATAGACCCTAAGAAGGTACGCACAATTACTAAATAGCAAACCCCTAACTGCATTAAAGACGTACAAGCTTTCCTCGGTTTTACTAACTTCTATTAAAAATTCATATATAACTTCTCGGGTGTTATAGCACCACTTATAGCAATAATACAAACGAAGGGCCTTTCCGCAAAAGGAAGAAAAACATATCTACATTTTATCTAGACGCCTAAATATAAGAAGGCGTTCCAAGACCTTAAAGATGCTTTTACTAAAGCACCTATTCTAGCTCACTTCATACTAGGACGATAACTCTATCTCAAGACTAACTCCTTAGACCACATTAACGCAGGCATCCTCTCCCAAATAGGCGACAACAGTCTCCTCCACCTAGTTGCATTCTATTTATCTAAGCTTATACCATAAGAATATAACTACGAGATCTATAATAAGGAACTTCTCGCGATCGTATAAGCGTTTAAGGAATTCTAACTAGAACTCTCCTTAGCAGAACCTAACTAGCTAACTAAAGTCCTTACGGATTATCGCAACCTTAAGTACTTTATAACTATAAAACAGCTAAACTAACACTAAGCACACTAGAACAAGATCCTCTCTAGTTTTAACTTCAAAATCGTATATAGGCTAGGAGTATAAGGTACTAAGCCTAATAGCCTAATACGCCGCTTACAAGACCTTCCTCAGTCTAAAGATAACCCCTATAACCAGTTCCAATAACAAACGATCCTAAAAGCACGGAATTTGGCCCTAGGTATACTACCTATAATAAAGCCAACTGTACCTTAGCTCTATACTACAGAACTAAAATCACCTCCTAAAATCAACGAGCTTATTACCACGGTATATAACACCTCTATTAACCTATTACTGCATCAACTTATTACCGCAAAGACCGCCAGCGCCTATATGCTGCCGACTAAACTCCAAAGCTTAGGCCAGATTAATATAGCAGCCTTAAAAGTAAAAGAGAACAGGCTCTATTATAGAGGCCGTCTATTTATCCCCAACTCAAAAAATCTACAACGGCAACTAATCTAAATGGCCTATAACCTCCGATTAAGCGGCCACCCAAGTAAAAGAGGAACCTATAAGCTTCTTAGCCAATACTACTTCTGGCCTAAAATAATAGACTCAGTTAAACGCTTTATAGGCGCCTACTACGGTTATAAGCGCGCTAAGGCCTTTAATATAAAGTACCAAGGACTACTGCACCCTCTACCAGTACCTATATAACGATAGGCAGATATCGCCATAGATTTCGTTATTAACCTACCACCCTATAAGCGACATGGCCGTACCTATAAGAACATCCTTATAATAATATACCGACTCATAAAAGAGCGCCACTACGTCCTAACCAAAGGCGTAGCTGTCAGCGATATCACTAACGCCTTCCTCCGCGAAATTTACCGATTACATAGGTTACCTAACTTGATTACGTCTGACTAAGGCATATAGTTCAGCTTTGATATATAGAGACGAATCTACTAACGCCTTAGCATCTCCGTTAAGATATCTATATCCTTCTACTATAAAACTACTGGGCAACCGGAAAACGCTAATGCTAGCATAAAAGCGTACCTATAATAGGTAGTCGCCTATAGTTAAGATAACTGGGTAGATCACCTCCTACTAGGTAAATTCGCAGCGAATAACTACGTCTTAACTACTATAGGACTTACCCCGTTCTTCGCGAACAAGGGATATTACCCCCAATCCGGTATAGAACCACCAGAACCTATTGATAAGAAACTGCCATATGGAAAACGCCTTAAGATGCTACTTACTAACTAGCATACAGACCATATAAAAAATCTACTCAACTACTATAAGGGAGAAATGGCCTAGGCTTAAGCAAAGTAGGCCTACTTCGCCAACTATTATAAAACGCCACTACCGGAGATGCGTATTAGCAACTAGGTATAGCTAGATACACGCAATATCTCTATATAGAGGCCTATAAAGTCACTTGATTATAAGAACCTCGGCCTCTACCTAATTAAATAAGTTATTAACAGGGGAGCCGCATACGAGCTAGAGCTCCCGCCTGCCCTAGCCACCCGCGGGATATGGCCTATATTTTACCTATAGCTACTATACCTTTACTAGCCTAACCCCTTACCGGGGTAAACACAGCCTAAACCCCTACCAGTACTAATCCGAGACAAGAACGAAGACAAAAACCATGAGGAGTAGACTGTTAAACGAATTATTAACTCTAAATACTTTAGCAAAGGCAGAGGACGACGGCTTTACTATAGAGCTATATACACAGGATTCGATATAGATTAGCCAGAATAGCAACTATAGGAAGACTTCGAAAATGTAAAGGATCTAATTAGCGACTTTCACTATATAAACCTATAGAAACCGGGCCCAAGCAGAGATTTTATACCTAATCCTCTATAGGAGCCCTTATAGAGTTAAACCGTTATACATTACTACATAGGGGCAAATTGCCGTCAGATTGCCGTTAGATTGCGGCAAAGTACAATCACGTGACCGGAATATCGTTGAGATGTTCAGGAACTTCGACCGGCGGTTAAAGTTGTCTAATTGGTCAGATTCTTAGATGCCAAGCCTTATCATATAACATTGTTTCAAGCCTTTAGCAATACCCCCCTTTCTTCTTTTCTATACCCTAAGTGTCCCTTCTATATATATATAGTAACCACAGCGTCGCCGGAGCTCCGCCTCTATAGGAGGGGGGGTAGTGTNANNNAACCCNACCNNAGGGGCCTCNATAGGAGAGCCCCGTGCTCTCGCGTACACCTCGCGTACAGCTTATATCAGCTACGCGTAGGTATATCACCTCCTTACGCCCTCAACCCTTACGATCGATCGCGCAACGTCTTATAGACTCCTCGAATACATACGTCTTGTAGCCACTGCCCCGTCCCGTGACACTAGTTATAATAATTAAACGTAAAGGATCTAATAGGAGGCATTAGGAATAATAAAGGTCATTAAATTAAAGACGGAAATGCTATACCTCTAATAGACGACTTAGAAATAGGAAATATCTTCAAAGATAAAGATAAAAAGGAAGGGGATAGTATTACGGACCTTATATCGGTAGTAGTATTGTGGGAGGGTACGACCACTCTCAGATAGGAAAGTCACAGTGCTGTCTATCTGTCTGTCGGTCGGTCGGTCGGTCGTCAGTCGTAATCAATCAGTAGGAAAGCAGTCAGTAAGAAGAAAGGAAAGAATGTATTCTCCGGTAGGTCGTGATCGAGAGAAGGAGAGAAGCCGAAGGCTCAATATATACAGGAAAATGCCAAGGCACTAAGCAGTGGCCCATTTTACCCCACTACAGTATAACTACTAAAAATAGATATAAACGGGTTAGTTAAGATAGTATAGGAGGTACTAAAACCGATTAAGTTATAGGATAAGGGGTAGCTAAGTTATATAACTAGTTACGTTATAAGTTTAGAACGTAGGAATATAGGAATATAGGAACGCGACGTACTAACGTACTAATATATTAACGTACTAAACCCTTTACTATGGGGAGGAGTTATATATTTAAGGACACACGGTCTTTATAGATAGTTTCTCTTCTTTATAGTAAATCTTAGAATATAATTAAAGTTAATCTATTAGGTAACCACTCTACTAGTTATTATTACGTTGTTAACTTCTTAATTACCTATATACCTAGCCTATTAATAAGTTTACTATAGTTCCTGCTACAAGGCTTCGTTACACTAGTGCTAAAAGCTAAAGATAATAGCTAGCATTTCTTTATTACGGATATAGTAGTTTAGCTTAGCATCTATTATAGTCTTTAAATAGTATATAATAGGGTACTATTCTCCGTCTAGTTACTTCTAGGAAAAAATACTAGCTATTACGCCGTTTAAGGCATTAGTTTCTAGTATTAAGGGCTATTTTAGGCCAAAATAGGCAAGTAGGGGAGCCGATACTAGCCGTTTTTTAAGCTTATTAAAGGCCTGCCTATATATAGCGTTAAAGTAGAAGGACTAGTCTTTTCTAATAAGACAGTTAAGAGGCTAGGCGATTTTGCTGTAGTTCTTAATAAAGTATTAGTAGAAGTTATAAAAACCTAAAAATAATTATACCCCCTTTATGGTCTATAGGGGTACCCACTAGTTAATTACGGCCGTTTTCTTTAGGTTAGCTTTAATTCTATTTATACTAATAATAAAACCTAGGTACTTTATATACTTAATACTAAACTCTAACTTCTTAATATTAACCTAGAGGCTAGCCTTGCGGAGCCGTTATAGGACTTTATAAACGTGCTCCTTATATTCTAGCTTATTCTTAAAATAGATTATAATATTATTTAAATAGGCTATATAAAAGTCGTTAAGGTAGTTAAAGAGTATATTATTTATATACCGCTAGTACGTAGCTAGTCCGTTAGTTAGTCTAAAAAGGAGTACCTTATATTTATACGTTCTGTAATAGGTCTAAAATATAATAAGATTCTTAAACCTAGGGTTTATTCTAATTCAGTAGAAGGCCTAGCGGATATTAAGCTTTATAAAGACCTTAGCTTTACTTATTTAGGCCAGAGTTTTATTAAGTAAGGGCAGCGGGTAGCGGTCCTTGCGGGTTGTATTATTTAGCTTATAGTAGTTAATATAGAAGCGGAGTTCTCTATTTAGCTTTTTAATAAAGAAAATAGGTAGGGTAAAAGGGGCTTAGCTAGGCTTAATAAAGCCCTTATTTAGGTTATTAATAAAATATTACTTTATAGCCTATAATTTGGTAATAGACTACTTATAAAGGGGGCTAAAGCTAAGGGTGTTTTCCTTGCCCTACTTAATCTCGATTTTATAGTTATATGGTTAGTAAGGTAGAAGTATATTAGACGCTGCTTTAGAGAATACGTCCTTAAATTTCTGGTGTTAATAGGGCAGCTTTTAGTCTACTAGTCCCTTATCTATAAGCTCGCTTTTTTATCTACTAAGCTCGCCTTCCTTTTCCTTAATTATTTGATTAATCTTATATAAGCTACTTGTAAAGGCGACGGTATTAAGCTAAACTAAGTTCTAGTAGAATCCTACGGCACTAATATAGTAGACGTTAACTAGTAGGAGGTCCGCTAGTTTCTTTACGGATATCTATTAGGTTATATTTAGCGGTATAGGGTTTATAGTCTTCCTTAGCTTATATTCTATTTTCTATAAGTTATTTTTCCTATTTATTAGTTTAGTATGGCGTCTAATATTCCTAGCTTTCCTTTATAGCTTTATAGGGCCTAAGTTCTCTATAGTTAGCTTAGCTAGGTCACTACTAGCTTCTTAGGTCTTTAGTGCGGGTGGCGTAGTATATAAATCCGTTATAGGTTAAGCTATATATCTTTCTTAAAGGCCTGGTCCCTACGTATAGTATCTACTTAGTAAATAGTACTAATCTAGGGCTGTATAAGGTTTTCTATTATAATACTAATTTCTTTTATAAAAGAAGGGGTTAGGGGTAGGGTTTTAGGCTAGATAAGCCGCCTACTCTATATATTAAGCTGTAAGCCTAAATAGGCTAGCTATTTTCTTTTTAAGATTATATTATAGCTTCCTAGGTCCGTAATAAGGAAAGGGGTGTTATACTACCTTCGTCTATTAACACGGAGGTAAATCTATAAGATAGTTATAATAGGTAGTTCTATCCGCCCGTTATACCTATAAATAGGAATTAGTTTAGGCGGTTCTTTAATAAGTATATTTAAAAAGTTAGCTAGCTTTACGGCATACTAGGTGTCTATTAAGGTAAAGGTATTTTGTAAGGTAATAAGCTCCGCACCACTCAGCCATACAAACCCGCAAAAGGTAAGCAAGTGACTGGCTTGATGCCAGACACGGCTGTGCGGAACAATACATATAGGCGAGGTGACTTCGTCACCTGACATATTTACTCTAGAGTTAGCTAAAATAGAGGTTAAAACTTAATATTTATTACGGAATAAAGTATAAGGGATAGTGCAGCTTCTTTTACTAACTAGCTAACCTAGATTAATATACAATATATTAATCCCTTTTAACCCTTAAAAGAAGTCTTTTTCTAGGGTTCCTCTTTTTCTAACTTTATGCTATTTTTTTAGATTAACATAATCTTGTCCGCTTTTGCGTTTATTAAGCAATCTTTTATATAGTAGCCTTTTTAACTATAAGAAAAGCAAGCTCTTTAATTATTAAGGGCCTATATATAGGGGTTGCTATATATAGGCCAAGCATTCGCTAAACCTATAGTAGGACTAGCCGTATAGCTAGCTGTTAAATTAGCGGTAGGCTATATAGGTAGTGCTATAGGGGTTACTAATCGTGCTAGGGCATTGCGGGCCGTTTTTATATTATTTATAGTCTGATTTAAAGGGTTTCTAGCTTTATACTATTTGGCGCGTGCCTTAATTTAGCAAAGGCCTTAGTTAATAGTTAAGCACTAGTCCGTAAGTTCCTTTAGCGTCTATATAGTAGTAAAAACTAGTAGTATAGCTTACTATAGGTCTAGGGTAAGCTTATTAAATAGGTCTGGTATTAGATCTTTTTAGGGAATTTAAGCCTAGCCAGCTAGGTGCAGAAAGCGGGTCTAAAAGGCTAAGAAGGTCTCTATTATTTTTATATTTAGGCTTTTATAATTAAGTCAGGCGTTTTATACTTTAAAGGGGTCCTTATAAATAGAAGATAGGTAAATAATTATCTCTTCTTTAGAGAGGAAGGAATCTACTAAGGGGGTGTTCAGTTGCAGCTCCAGGCTTCAGAACCGAGTTGATCTGGAGCCTCAATCTGATCTGGAGGTGTCTGTTCGGTCAATTTGGCGACTTTCTGATCTGGAGCTCCTCCAGATCGGCAACCGCGTCAAATTCGCACGCTTTACCGTATATAGTAGTTGAACTTGAGCTCTTGGCGTCACATCAATCTGGAGCTTTTTTCTCCAGATCAATCGTCAAGTCGAATCTGGAGCTCTGCTCGTGCGCCCGTCCGATTGCCCACCATGCCCCCCGCCGCCACCGCCCTTACTAACGACGGTAATACTGCAGCAGCTGCAGGCCCTATAACGATGTCTTCTTAATTCTTACCGTCGCCGTGCAGATCCGACCGGGCAGAAGACATCACTAAATTTCAGCCTCATCTGAGGCCTTTTTATTAGAATGATCAACCGAACACTCGGCTTTATTTTAGATTGAGTACAACCACCAGATTAAGCGCCACTAATTATCTACTAATTGACGCCGGTGAAAGCACGGATCAACCTCAGATTGAAAAAGCTCCAGATTGCAACCGAACACCCCCTAAGTCCTATATATATTGCGGACGTAGGTGCGTTTATATATCCCTACTAGTACGGCCAAAGACATAGGCCATTTTAGCCTAAGTAGTAGGGAAGTAATCTATATTAACTTTAAGCTTATCCTATAATTAAAGCTTCTAATTATTAAATATAGGGTTGGTTCTATCTATAAGAAATAGGCGGTCTGTAACCTTCGCGGACTATAATAATACTAATACTATACGTTAGGCTAGGGTCTTAAGAACTATAGCAAGTCTTTAGGTGTTTAATAACTTTTCGCTAGGTATAAGGGGTTCTTTAGCTTTAAGCAGCTCTTAAAGTTATTTAATTTCGGTATTAGCTACTATAAGCTCTACTTAAGAGTTTAAGTTAGTTACTATTTCGCTATTAGAGGTATTTAAGGGTCCTATAGCTGCTTTACCGGCCGCTATAGTTCTTAGTATAGTAATGCGGTTATTAGGGTAACTTCTAGTAGAATTCTATAGGGGTTTTAGTCTATGCGTATTCTATAGGTCTTATTATTCTTTTCTATTCTTCTAGTTCTGTTTTGTTCTTTAAGTTCTAGTAATAGTCTCTAGGTTTATTTCTATGTTCTATTCTTATTTATAGTCCGTAGATATTTTTAAGTTCCTTCTTAAGAAGAAAAGTAGATAAGTTTTAGATAATATTAACGACTTAGTTAATTAAGGCACGAGCACGGCAAAAGGGTCGCGTAAGCCTATATAATTGGATTATTTATAAACGAGGATTTAAAGCTAGAGAAAGGAAAGGAAACGGAGGGTAGCGCCGCTTAACGTTATATACAATCCTCTAGTTACATAACGGCAATTGTCTAAAACTATATAAAACTGTCTGCGACTGTCTACGACTATCTGCTACAATCTACTAATATCTATTAGCCACAATCTACTAGTTTTTACTAGCGCCGTAATACCTATAAGGCTGTAGCTAAGCTAAGATATAAGGCCGTGATCTTTAAAATAAAGGGGGCTTAATTACGCGTGTAAATGATTTTAGAACGCCTTAGCGAGATAAAAAGGTTATTAGTATCGTTTATACCTATATAGATCTAGTAAGGGAAGATAGGTATCTAAATAGGGCCTACGGAGTCTATATATCCGTCTTTAGACGGCTCTATACCTATATCTAGGTCTATTCCTAAACGCGTTAACGGCTAGATTCCGTCTTTAGATAAACTCTTTCCCGTATATTTAACCCTTATAGAGATACTAAGAGGTCCTTAACTATCTACTACCGTAGAGCCTGCCGTAGAGCCTACTGTAGAGCCTACTTAGCTGTCTACTATAACGTCTACTATACCCCCGCCGCAGCTACTGTAACGGCGCTATCGCACGTTACCTGCCAAATTCTGCCATATTCTGCCGACCTACAATTGGCCCGCCTAAAGCTAGCGCCTTGGCGGCTTACCCTATATATTTGTTTACATCGGTCCTAGCGACCCCTTTTCCTTCTCTTTAGCTTAGTATCTTTGTAATATAGCATTCTACAAGCTTCGGTTTAGAGGCATTTGTACAAGCCGTAACATTATACTAAGCTCTTCCTACCTTGCCTGGGAAGGCCTTAATAATATCCTACCCTAAAGAAACTTCGTCTGCAACGACGTATTAACGCGCTATACTTAGACACCAAAACAACTCTATATTGCCTGGGAAGGCCTTAATAATATCCCACCTTATAAGCTAGATAGGACCGGACCTATACCCCCAGAATTAAAACTAAAGAGTATAATACTAATAAACCTTAGGAAGCTAACGATAGTACTAAAAGTAAGCTTATTTAAGAGAGCTGCCTTTACCTAAGAGGAAACTAAGATCTAATTAGGATCAGAAATCGAAGACAATAATAACGTCATAGACGTACGCAAGTAGATTCGCGCCCTTGTAGCTAGCTAGGAAGCTGATTGTCTTAAAGCAAGAAATATATAAGAGACCCTATAAGAGATCCTAGAAAGCCTTACGGCCCTATAAAATAGCCTAGTTTCCCCCTTTTAAAGCCCTAGCCGACCTATTTACTTTACTAAATATAATATACTAGGGAGTACGGATATCCCTTGACCCGCTGATTTGCGTCCAGACGTTATTGATAAGAACTAGCCAATAGGAGGCTCTAGATCAAGTCTTAGTGATCAGATATATGAGGTTGGTAATATTCAACTATTTCCATATAAAACGTCTATATATATTTAATCGAGGGTGTTAAGTCGCTCAAGATAAGGCAGCTAGCACTCATCCTTCCTACAGAACGGTATATTACATACACTGCAGCCAAATTGAGTTCTTGGCGCACGCTTCGGCCGCTTCCAGTCCTTACTGTCGATAGGTTTCCTCGTAGTATTTACTAAAATCTTACTAAGAGCTTTCCTAGCTCCTCTGCGCATTAATTAACTCTTCCTTCTAGCCTCTATATACGCCGAGCAGTTACAAGCCTTATTCTTTTCCCATAGCCTTACTAGATTATATTCCTCCGTCGGACGCCATATAATCTGCTCAGTAGTACGTTAAACTTCCTCAGCTAGCGGGCGTAGTCTTCTAGATTAAGTAGAGCGTTTAAAGAGAGCGTCGCGGAGGTCTCTGCGAAACTGCGCATGGCTCTTACGACAAAGAGCTCTACGGCCAACCGGCTTATAGGAAGACAGCAGATAGCTATTACTAAGTACTGTATTAAATAGGAAGTGGAACAGTAGCTTCCATGTCCTTGTATAAACTCTCTAAGTATTATAATATAAGCGCAGCTGGTCGGCGACGTTAACACCGCATATATAGCAATTGTAATCGTTTATAAAGTTAGGAATCTCTAGTTTAAGCTCTACGTTGTTGCTGAACACAAGACGCATTTGTCTGGCCGCGCTAGAAGACCTAAAAGGACGTTTTTGCATAGTAGCTATATAGGATTAACCTGGTGATATATAACGTTATTAGTATAAAAGTCCTAGTGTTGAGGTAATAGGCTTACTAGAATAAACAGTACTTATAAAAAGCACTATATTGGCGTCCTTCTAAGCAAACTCCATTACTGTATAGTCCTTAGAAAGCTCGCCATATAGTTTACCCTATGGTATCTGGTATAAATGGGTGAGCTTAAGCTCCTAAAGTTAATAACTAAACTGCTCCGCTAGAACCTTCCTCTTCCTCTAGCCAGCAGCCGTTTCTTCTACCTAAATATCGCCTTCCTCGCCACCCTGTTCCTTACGCTGCGTCTTAGTTATCTATACTGTTCCTGCATATCCTATACCTAGGCCTCAAAGTCGTGTATAAAGCTTAACGCTTATAAATAGGTTATTAAGCCAAACGGTGTGTTTATGGGGAGGGTAGAGAGGTAAATTAGTAAGCTGGTGGCGCTGCATAAGGAAATTAAGTACTACTGCCTGCATCTTTAAAAATCCTTTCTTTAAGAACGAGGGATCTAAATCGACTGGGCCTTGTGTATTGCCTCTAGTATACCACATCCAATCTAATATATAGCCCTCATTAGCTAAAACCTATATTTTGAAGCCTTTAGGTATAGGTTTAGTCGGAATAGTAATAGTTTTAAAGGCACGTCCTAAAAAGCGCTTAATAGTCTTATCAACAGCGAGATGAGTTCCTGGCGAATATAGATGCTGATAAGTAAGTTATAGGTACTCAGCAAGGTCTTTAACTCTGTCGAATGTCGATTTGCCTTTATTTTCACTATCTGGCTAAGGTTTTATGACTCAAAAGTAGCGATTAAGTTGCTCAAAGCGCTCCCGTCCCATAACGTTTTTGACCTTATATTCTGCCCCATATAGATCTAAACTCTTCCAGTACCCCTCTATCGTCGGTTCGCTGTGTAGCCCTATATGAATTAGGATGCCAAGGTACGCGTATAGTTCTGCCCTGTATATCAGTTTCCATGGCCGAGCGCGGTGCTTTAGCTACTTCTCCTTAGGTGTTCGGCGGAGCTCTATAAACTCGTTTGTCTAGGTTACAATCTTATCCATATATTCCTTAGTAAAGAATAAGCTAAATAGCTCAAAAGGACTGCCTGAATTAACGTTAGAAGGAAGATTTGGCTCGCCGTGGTCCCACTAGTCGTCAATGGCAAGTGGTTCGAATTTAGGTAGATCCCAAGGCTTTGGGGGTGGTTTTTTGGCGGGTTTATTCTTCGAAACATTGTATTAGGTAGGTTGGACGAGATCTATGTCATTGGAATGGTATTTTGACGACATGGTGGTGGATATTTATATCATTGAAATCTATATAGGTTGTCGCGAATATTTGATACTAGGTGTTTGTTGTTCTGCGCACGGGCCTTTTCTTATCGATAAGCTCTGGACGCCAGCGGGTCAAGGGATAATAACGAAGTAATTAAAGTCTGTTAAGCTTCCTAACCCCCTACTACTATTTAATAGGATAGACCCTACCTTTAAGAATTAGAGGATTTAAGTATAAGAAAAGCTCCGCGTTAATTATAACCATTTCCTTTCTAAAGAAGCCAAAATACTCTACCTCTTTAGTTAAACCACTGGGGACGCCTAATGGCACCTTTAAGCCAAGTTTGAGGATAACTTCCTTATCTAATTTATATCTGTTAATAAGATAATACAGTACCTAGCGGCTATTTATATTAACCCAAACAAAGTACGGGATGCCCGTTATAACTATAATCGCCTAATAATAAAACTAAACTAACCCTTTACTAATGTTACGGCACCGGCAGAACTTCGCACCGCTAAGTTGCCACAGATTGCCGTATATTGCGGTCACGTGACGCAAAGATCTTATAAAATATCGAACGGCGCTACTCTTCTTCTCCTTTCCTTTCCCTAGCTTTAGATTTTCGTTTATAGACAATCCAATCGTACAGGCTTGCGCGTTCCTTTTGCCGTGCCCATGCCTCGATTAACTAAGTCGCTAACATTATCTAAAGCTCACTCTACTCTTTCTTCCTAAGAAGGAACTTAAATATATCTATAAGAACATAGAATAGGACCCTAAGGACATTACTANNACCACAAGNATAGGACCTAAAAGAAAANAATAGAACCCTAAGGAAAGGACCTATAAGACATACACAGACCAGAACCCCTAAAGAAATTACCTAAAATTACCTAATACCCCTACTACTATGCCACGAACTATAGCAGTAGGTAAAGTAGCTACAGGACCCTTAAATACTTTAGACGAAGAAATAATTAATGTTTTAACCCCTTAGGCGGAGCTTGCGGCTACTAATGCCGAAATTAAATGACTGCGAGAGCTGCTCAAAGCCAGAGATACCCCTATATCTAATAATGAGTTATTATTAGATAACTAAAGACTTACTACAGTCCTTTAGGCCCTATTTTAGCGCCTTAGTAGATCTACTAAGGCCTATACAGCACCGAAGCGGTTAGTAAAGGTTACGGATTTACCGCTACTTATAGACGGAACTGACCCTATATTTAATAATTAGAAGCTTTAATTACGGAATAAGCTTAAAGTTAATATAGACTACTTCCCTAACGCCCGAGCTAGAATGGCCTATATTTTCGGCCGCACTGGCGAAGATACCTAGATGCATTTACGCCTATAATATACTAAAGACTTAGCAGACCCCTTTATTGCTAAAGAAGAAATAATTAAATACTTATCTTTTATTTATAAAGACCCTTTTAAAGTATAAAACGCCCGCCTTAGCTATAAAAGCCTAAATATAAAAACAATGGAGACTTTTTCGGCCTTTTAAACCCGCTTTCTATACCTAGCCGGATAGGCCTAGATCCCCTAGGAAGACCTATTACTAGACCTCTTTAATAAGCTTACCCTAGATCTATAGCGGGTCGTATTACTAGCTTATACTATAGTATAGACGTTAAAGGAACTTATAAACTATTACCTAGCTATTAATTAAGGCCTCCGTCGAATTAAGGCACGCGCTAATTAGCTAAAAACTAAAAACCTTATAAACTAGGCTATAAGTACTACGAGTACGGCCTATAGTGCCCTAGCATAATTAGTAACCCCTATAGTTAACCTAGCAACTAGCCGCGTAGCTACCCTTGCTATAGGCCCGGTGTACACCCGGCCTATATATAGCGACCCCTATATATAGGCCCTTAGCGATTAAGGAGCTTACTTCTTATACGGCTAAATAGGCTACCCTATAAGGAACTACCTAATAAAGGTAAAAATAAATAAGGTCTTATTAATTTAGAAGGATAGTATAGAGCCGGGAAAAGAGGAACCCTAGAAAAAAACTCCTCTTTAGGGTTAAAAGGGATTAATATATTACATATTAATCTAGGTTAGCTAGTTAGTAGAAAAAGCTGCACTATCCCTTATACTTTATTTCGCAATAGATATTAAGTTTTAACCTTTACTTTAGCTGACTTAGGAGCAAATGCCTTTACCTTAATTAATATAAAGTGCGCTGCAAAACTGGCTAACTTTTTAAATATACCCCTTAAAGAACTGCCTAAACTAATTCCTATTTGCGGTTATAACGGACGGATAGGGCTACCTATTATAACTATCTTGCGGATCTACCTCCGCGTTAACGGACAAAGGCAGTATAATATCCCCTTCCTTATTATAGACCTTGGAAGCCATAATATAATTTTATAAAGAAAATGGCTAGCCTATTTAGGCTTATAGCTTAATATACGGAATAGGCAGCTTATCTGGCCCAAAACTATGCCCCTAACGCCTTCCTTTATAAAAGGGATTAGTATTATAATAGAAAACCTTATACGGCCGTAGATAAACACCGTTTACTAGGCTAATATAACGCGTAGGGACTAGGCTTTTAAGAAGGATATATAGCTTAATCCGCAACGGATCCGTATACTACGCCGCCCCTAGACTACCTATGTTATACTACCCACACTAGAGGCTTAGGAAGTTAGTAGTGGCCTAGCTAAGTCCCTAATAGAGAACTTAGGCCCTACGCAGCCATAAAGAAAGGCTAGGGATATTAGACGATATATTAAACTAATAGACTAGAAGGATAACTTACAGAAAATGGAATATAAGCTAAGGAAGACTATAAACCCTATACCGCAGAATACGGCCTAATAAATATCCGTAAAGAAACCTACGGACCTCCCACCAGTTAATATCTGCTGTATTAGCGCTATAGGATTCTACTAAAACCTAGTTTAGCCTAATACTGTTGCCTTTATAACTAGCTTATATAAAATTAATTAAATAATTAAAAAGAAAGAAGCCCTAGCCTAAGAAAAAGGGGAGCTTATAGATAAGGAGCTAATAGAATAGAAACTGCCCCATTAATACTAGAAATTTAAAGATACCTTCTCCAAAGCAGCGTCTAATATACTCCCGCCTTACCGACCGTACAACTATAAGATTAAAATTAAGCCGGATAAGGTGGTTACCCTTAGCTATAGCCCCCTCTAATAGTAATTTACTGCCGAATTATAGGCCACAAAGTAGTATCTTATTAATAACCTGGATAAGGGCTTTATTAAGCCTAGTTAAGCCCCTTTTAACTTACCTATTCTCTTTACTAAAAAGCTAAATAGAGGACTTTGTTTCTATATTGACTACTATAAGCTTAATAATTTGACCCTTAAAGACCGCTACCCACTGCCTTTACTTAGTAAGACTTTAGCCCGAATAAGTAAAGCTAAGATCTTTATAAAGCTTAATATCCGCTAGGCTTTTTACTAAATTAAAATAAACCCTAAATTAGAAGACCTTATTACGTTTTAGACCCGTTACGGAATATATAAATATAAAGTACTGCCTTTTAAACTGACTAACGGACTGGCTATATACTAACGATATATAAATAATATACTATTTAACTACCTTAATAACTTCTGTACAGTATACCTAGATAATATTATAATCTACTTTAAAAATAAACTGGAATATAAAGAGCATATTTATAAAGTCCTATAACGGCTTTAGGAAGCTAGCCTCTAAGCTAATATTAAGAAGTTAGAATTTAGTGTTAAGCGTATAAAGTACTTAGGGTTTATTATTAGTATAAACGGAATTAAGGCAGACCTAGAAAAAATAGCTATAATTAACTAATAGGTACCCCTAAGGACCGTAAAGGGGGTGTAGTTATTTTTAGGGTTCTATAACTTCTACTAACGCTTTATTAAGAACTATAGTAGGATTACCCAGCTACTAAGCCTACTTACCTATAAGGACCGGCCCTTTTACTTTAACACTATATATAGGCAGGCCTTTAATAAGCTTAAGAAACGACTAGTCTCTGCTCCCTTACTCGCCTACTTTAACCTAGAATGGCCCTTAATGCTAAAAACTAACGCCTTAGATAGTATTATAGCTGGCGTTTACTTCTAAAAGTAGATAAACGGAGAATGGCACCCTATTGCTTACTATTTAAAGACTATAATAGATGCTAAGCTAAACTACCCAATTTACGACAAAGAAATGCTGGCTATTATCTCTAGCTTTTAGCACTGGCGAGCCTAACTAGAAGGCACCCCTAAGTCTATCTAGGTAGTTTCCGATTATAAGGCCTTAGAATATTTTATAATAATAAAGGCCCTTACGGCCTAATAGGCGCGCTAGGCGGATACCCTATCTTAGTTTAACTTCCTAATTATATATAAGCCAGGCGCCACTAACCGTACGGATGCTCTTATAAGGTATAAACAGGATATAAATAACTAGATAGCTATAAAGATTTTATTACGGACCTAAGCGCTACTATAACTAGAGTACCTTAACCCTTAGATATAGGCAGAACTAAATATAGGCTCTTAGGATACTAAGATATGCCCTATTAACTCTATAGAACTAAACCTTATTAATAAACTGCTGCAGGCAAACTATACGGCCCCTTCTCTACAGGAGTACCGCGAAAAGGTAAAGAACGTTTCTAGCCTATAGTCCCTTGAAAGTGGACTGCTTAAGTACTACAAACAGCTAGTAGTAGTAGAGAAATAGAACTTACGGACTTGGCTTATTGCTAAAGCATATACCTAGGTCTCTACGGCCTACCCTAGAAAAAATAAGACCCGTAGGATTATTAGCGACCGCTACTACTGGCCAGGAATAATTATAGATATTAACCGCTATATATAGAACTGTAATAACTACTATAGGTTTATAATTCTACAAGATAAGACCCTAGGACTATTAAAACCCCTCCTAATACCCGACCGCCCCTAGTAATATGTCTCTATAGACTTTTATAAGCTACCTCTAGACCGTAACGGATACGATATAGTTATAATCCTAGTTAACCGCTTTAGCAAGTACCCATTCTGAATTCCCTATTATAAAAATATTAACGCTAAAGAGGCGGCCTAACTATATATCTACTACGTCTACCGAATTTATAGACTACTAGACACTATTATATCCAACTATAGGCCGTAGTTTATATTAGCCTTTTAGAATAAGTTTACCTAAATCTTAGGTATTAAGCTAAAGCTTTCTATAGTATATTACCCCTAAATAGACAGTTAAATAGAGATTATAAATTAATACTTAGACCAGAGACTCTAGCCTTTTATTAACTACTTCTAGGATAACTAGGCTAAACTATTACCCTTAATAGACTACGCCTAAGCGACCCTACCCCATAACTCTACCGGATTTGCCCCTATTTAACTAGAAATAGGTTACCTACCCCGTATAAGCTTTAACTGGAAAAAACTAAAAGGGCCCTAGANNNTANGCGAAAAACTATCTTATAANGAAGCCNAGTAGTANNCTAAGCGCTTANAAGAAGCCTAGAAAGTAGCCTATACAAACCTAAAAAAGGCCCAGAAATTAATAGAATAGTAGGCGAATAAGTATAGGCGCAAGCCTAACTTTACTATAGGTAATATAGTCTAGGTTATAACAAAGAACTAAAAGACAGAACGGCCTAGCTATAAGCTGGACTATAAGATAGCAGGACCGTATAAGATTCTTAATAAAGTAGGCAACTCGTATAAGGTTAAGCTCCTAGACTTAATTAAAGTTTACCCTATTTTCTTACTGGATAAACTACGGAAAGCTATAAATAACCTACTACCTGGATAAAAGAATAAACCTCCCCTACTAATTTAAGTTAATAGCAATAATAAATAGGAAATTAAAGAAATANTAGNNTATAAACTNNTAANGGGAANNNTAAAGTATTATNTTANTTANAAAGGATATAACCTAGACCCTACTTAGTACCCTATATAGAACTTTATAGGTAGTCCCTATAAGCTTTAGAAGTTCTACAGCTATTACCCTAATAAACCCGGACCGCTAAAGTACCTAAATAAGTAGATAGAATACTAGTATAACGAAGACGATAAGCTACTAGAAGAATATAAGGACAAAAACGCCCCAGAAATTTCTTAGTTATGTAAGGTATTAAGATATCCAGGAACTTTAACCAGCGGTTAAAGTTGTCTAATTAGTCAAATTTTCTTGCTAAGACTTTTAGCGACAAAGCCTAAGGGCAGGCTTTTTAGAGGGGGGGGGTAATGTTACAGCACCGGCAGAACTTCGCACCGGCAAGTTGCCACAGATTGCCGCATATTGCGGTCACGTGACGCGAAGATCTTATAAAACATCGAACGGCGCTACTCTTCTTCTCCTTTCCTTTCCCTAGCTTTAGATTCTCGTTTATAGACAATCCAATCGTATAGGCTTGTGCGTCCCTTTTGCCGTACCCATGCCTTAATTAACTAAGTCGTTAACAACTAAATTCTAGACTTAATTCCTATACCTTACAGGAAAAGGCTAGGTTCCCCTTAAGAACTACCGATTAGACCTATACGATAAGCTAACAATTTGGCTATAAGAAAAAATCGCTATAACCTTAAATAACCTACCAACCCATAAAAGACTCGCAGCTTATTGCTTATTATTAAACTTAGAACTAAAGCGGATTAATGCCTAACCTAATTAGCAGAAGTAACTCTATAGCGATTAGAACTTATTAGCTATACCTATAGAAGTAAGAGTAGGAAGATAAGCTATAACTACTTTTATACTAAAGGCGGTTATAACTACGCACTAGTAAGCGACACCTAACTAGCTATATACTACGCTATTAACTAGTATTCGCTATAATACTCTAATTAACTCTACCTTAGTTACGTGCTATAATTGTAATAAGGAGGGTTACTTTATCTTGTCTTGCCCGGAGCTAAAGGATATAGGCAATATTAAGGAGATAGAGAAAGGAGAAATATCCAATAAGTTAGGAAAAGAAGAACCCTAGGGAAAGACTCCCCCCTAGGATACCCTATTAATCTTAAAGAGATTAATCTTAATTAGTTAATAGGTGGAAAGTATTTTATAGTTCTATATATAGTATCTCAAAATAGATATAGAGTTAATATAACTGCCCTTATTAATACTAAAGCAAATAGCTTTGCCTTTATAAATACTGCCTATATAAATAATATTGCCAAGTTTCTAAATATAGAAGCTATCTGACTAGAGAAGCCTATTTAGGTAAAAGGCTATAACGGCTAAGCCAGTCGGCCTATTACCCACGTCTTAAAGTTATATATTACTTTTAACGGACGACGCTAATACGGTATCCCCTTTTGTATTCTAGACCTAGGGTCCTATAATATAATCCTTAGACAAAAATGGATGTTCTATTTTAATATTTAGTTAAATATATAATAAAGACAGTTTGTCTGGCCGGAGGATAGACTAAGGTTGCCCTCCTTTATTAGGGAAATCCGAACTAACTATAAGATACTAGCTATAAGGGCTAACCCTACCTACTAGTAGGATATCCTAGCCCGTAATCTAGCCTTTACCTAAAAAGACGCCCGCCGTAAAGCTAAAAAGAACTTTATACTAATAAAGATACTCTCCTAAAGCGCTATATTTAAAGAGGACTCTACGTATAAAAGTAGGATAGATAGTAACGTAAACAACGTTTAAATTGCGTAGATTTAACCGGTATAGAAAAGAACGCATTAATAGGATATAAGGGATAACCTCTAAAAGATATAATAGGAGTTAAAAGGAGTAATAATAACGCTAGTGCCCTAGAAGTCTATAAAGTTACGTACATCCCTATTGTTATATAACCCCCCACCGTAAATATTACCGCAATTAGCGCTATAGCGTTTTACTTTAATATATACTGGAAGGACAATAAGGTCTTTATAATGAGCCTATATAAGATTAACCGAATTATTAATAATAGGGAGGAAGAGCCAGCCGTGGAAACTAATAAGGAACTAGTTAAACGCCTCCTTTCTACTATTTATATAAATTATAAGGATGTATTCTTAAAGGCGGCTTTAGATAAATTACCCCCTTACTAAACATACGATTATAAGATTTAATTAGAAGCTAATAACTTACTAAGTTATAGCCCCATTTACTAATAATTAATAAATAAGCTAAAAGTAACAAAGTAGTACTTAATTAATAACCTAGATAAAGGGTTTATCGAGCCAAGTTAAGCCCCTTTTGCTTCCCCTATCCTATTTATAAAAAAGCCTAATAGAGGCCTCCACTTTTGCATTAACTATTAAAAGCTAAACGCTATTACTTAAAAGGATCGGTATTCTATTCCTTTAATTAATAAGACCCTTATATATCTAAGTTGGGTAAAGATCTTTACCAAACTTAATATATATTAAGCTTTCCACTAAATTAGGATAGACCCTATATCTAAAGATTTAACTACATTTTATACCCATTATGGCTTCTATAAATATAAAGTTCTTCCCTTTAGATTAATAAACGGACTAGCTACGTACCAAAGGTATATAAATAACGTTCTTTTTAATTACCTAGACGAATTCTGCATAGTATACCTAGACGACATTTTTATATACTTAGATAACGAACTTAAGTATTAAGTTTATATTAAGAAGGTCCTAGAGAGACTACGGAACGCGGACTTATAAGTTAATATTAAGAAATGTGAGTTTAGGGTAAAACGTATAAAATACCTTGGGTTTATTATAACTATAAAAGGAATTAAGGTTAACCCTAAGAAGGCAGAGGTAATTTATAACTAGAAGCCCCCTTATATAGTAAAAGAAATCTAATCCTTCCTTAGCTTTTATAACTTCTACCACCAGTTTATCCGTAACTACGGAATTATAGTAAAACCTTTTATACGACTAACTAGGAAGGATACGCCTTTTATCTTTAACGATAGCTATATAAAAGCCTTTAAAGAGATAAAGGATCGGCTTATCTCTTCCTTAATCCTTTATTACTATAACCTAGACCTTAAATTAATGCTGAAAACAGACGCCTCTAATAGGGTTATAGTGGGAATCCTATTATAGTTATATTTAGACAGCAAATAGTACCCTATAGCTTTCTTCTTAAAGATAATAGACCCGGCTAAGTGTAACTACAAAGTACACGATAAAGAAATGCTAGTTATTATTTAATTACTTTCCTAATAGTATATAGAGCTCGAAGGTATAAACTCCCAAATTAAGATATATACAGATTATAAAGCCCTAAAGTACTTTATAACTATAAAGTAGCTTACTAAATAATAAGCCTAGTAGGCTAAAATACTCTCCTAATTCTTCTTTATAAATATATCGTTCTAGTAAGCAAAACTCTAAGGCTAATACCCTAACCTAAAGAGAACAAGATATAGGACCCTAGGATAAGCTAAAGACCCAATATTAGACGCGCGCCCTCTTCTATCTAGAATAGCTCAACCTATAGATCTTTAAGGAGTTAGACTTCTAGTAAAACGAGCTAGTACTAATAGAGGAATCCTTAGATATACTAATAGGGCTAATTAACCGCCTCCTAACTGTAAACCGCACGGCTAATGCCCTAAGGGCCCTCCGCGAATAAGCTGTAAAAAGAGACCCCGATTTTAAAACGGAGGAAGGATTGCTCCTATACTAGGAGCGGCTTATAGTCCCTAACGTTAATAATCTACGGACTAAACTAATCCGCGAAGCTTATTGCTAAGTCTCTATAGTATACCCTAGCAAGAATAAGACCTATAAAATTATTAACTGCCGCTACTACTGGCTAAGAATAGTTGTAAATATTAATCGATATATACGGAACTGCGAAGACTGCTAGAGGGCTATAATCCTACGGGATAAGACCCCAGGACTACTTAAGCCACTTCTAATACTAGAGCGCCCTTAGTAGTATATCTTTATAGACTTTTATAAACTACCTAGGGACCGTAACGGATACGATATGGTTATAGTTATAGTTAACCGCTTTAGTAAACGCCTATTCTTAATTTTCTATATTATAAAAACATTAATACTAAAGAGGCAGCCTGGCTATATATCTATTACGTCTACTAAATCTACGGACTACTAGATACTATTATATCTAATTATAGGCCATAATTTATATTAGCCTTTTGGAATAAGTTTACCCGGATCCTAGGCATTAAGCTAAAGCTTTCTACGGCTTATTACCCCTAGATAAACGGTTAGATAGAGATTATAAATTAGTACCTAGACTAGAGGCTTAGGCCCTTTATTAACTATTTCTAGAATAACTGGTTTAAATTACTACCTTTAATAGACTACGCGCAAGCAACCCTACCCTATAACTCTACAGGGTTCGCCCCAATTTAGCAGGAAATGGGATACTTACCCCGCATAAGCTTTAACTAGAAAAGGCTAAAAGAACCCCAGACTGTACAAGAGAAGCTATCCTATACTAAGGCCTAACAGTATACTAAACGATTGGAGGAGGCCTAGACGGTAGCCCGCGAGAACCTAAAAAAAGCTTAGAGGTTAATAGAACAGCGGGCGAACAAACACTATTGGGAGCCTGATTTTGCCCCTGGCGGTATGGTCTGGGTTATAATGGGGGATTAAGGGGCCAAACGACTTGGCCGTGAGCTAAACTACTAGATAGTAGGACTATATAAGGTTCTTAAGAAGATAGGCAACTTATATAAAATAAAGCTCCTAGATTTAATTAGGGTTTACCTTATCTTCTTACTAGATAAGTTACGGAAAGCTATAAACGACCTATTACCTAGACAAAAAAACGAGCCTCTACTACTAGTTTAAGTAAGCGGTAACAATAAATAGAAGGTTAATAAAATACTAGCCTATAAGATAGTACGGGGAACGCTAAAATACCATATATAATAGAAGGGCTACAATCCTAACCTAACTTGGTACCCTATATAGAACTTTATAAACTACCCCTAGAAGCTTAAAGAATTCTATAACTAATACCCTAATATATCTAGACCCCTAAAGTACCTAAATAAATAAATGGAATGCTAGTATAATAAAGATAATAAGTTACCGGAAGAATATAGGGATAAAAACGCCCTAAAGCCCTAATATAGCTGTCTGCCAAATTCTGCCAAATTCTGCCGTTTTCTGCTAGTACTATAAAATTTCAGATATCTAGGAACTTTAACCGCCGGTTAAAGTTATCTAATTAGTTAGATCCGTGCCAAGACTTTTAGCGGCTACTTTTTCTAGCCTAGTGCTTCCACTTAGCCTATAATTGCCCTTTGTACTTAATCTAGACGTACTTATATCTCCTTATCTTATATTTTGTAATCCTATGTTTATAAGCCTAGTGCTACCCTATTTCTAACTAAGCCTAAGGGCAGGCTTTCTTTTAAAGAGGGGGGTGATGTAACGGCGCTAGTACGTTACCTGCCAAATTCTGCCATATTCTGCCGACCTATGATTGGCCCGCCCAAAGCTAGCGCCTTAGCAGCTTACCCTATATATTTATTTACATCGGTCCTAGCGACCCCTTTTCCTTCTCTTTAGCTTAGTATCTTCGTAATACAGCATTCTACAAGCTTCGGTTCAGAGGCATTTATACGAGCCGTAACAGCTACCGTAGGCTAATACTTAGCCTCTTTTATTTATTCTTAACTTATAGGCGCCGCTAAGAAAATATAAGATGCTTTAGAGTAGTAATTTAGTATTCTAGCTCTAGGCTAAGTGGACTTTAGGGCTAATAGGTAGGCCGTTAATTAAAGCTCTTAATTACTGCTGGGGGGCACGCTAGCGGGTTAACGGCAAGGCTATATTCTACAGCCGTTACCGTAGGATAATTAAGGATGTAAGACGGCGTATAGAAGACGGTACGGCAAGAGATAAAAGATAGGCTATTAACTAGCTAAAACAGCTACGAGGTTAGTATTCTTTAGATTGGCTTTATAAGAATATCTAAATAGTTATATAACTATACTACGGTAACTAAGACGCCTCTATATATAATTACACTATAATAACTAAGACGCCTTAATATATAACTGTACTATAGTAACTAAGACGCCTTAATATAGAACTATACTAGTAACTAAGACGTCTTAATATAGGACTACACTATAGTAACTGAGACGCGTTAATATAGGACTACACTATAGTAACTGAGACGCGTTAATATAGAACTATATTATAGTAACTGAAACGCCTTAATATAGGACTATATTGTATTAACTAAGACGCCTTAATGTAGGAATGGAACACGTTTAGGTGTTTTAAATTTAGAGCAATATTACGCAACGGCCCAGAAGTACCGATTAAACTCAAATTATGTACCTTTTCGCCCAAAATCGCGTGCAAGGGTACTCGGGGGCGGTCGCTACGCGACCTCGTGCGGGGTTCGTAAGCGTTATCAGCAGGGGTGGCCCTAACCTCGCGTTAACCCGGGTCGTAACCGCGCCAAATGAACCCCCCCCCCCCCCGGATATGTGATAGATGTCGTTAGAATTCATTGAGATAATTTAATTAATATGATAACTTTTGTCCGCCTGTGCTTGGCGTTCTACCAATATGATTTGACAGTTACGTAGTTAGGTATTTGCGTGAATTAGCTTGGTCAAATGACGTGCATGACGACACATTTAGTATCTTGCGCACATATCTCATCACCTGTTAATTATCGCCCTACGTTACCGATAGCATTTGGCCAATCAGGAGGCATGGATTGAGTACAATGCCTCGGTATTTTATGCACGGGCCATACCATTATCGATAACGTAGTACCCTGACGGGTGATGGGATAAGCCATGTCACTCGTCCATTTTATTGCGTAGTGTCTCAACGCGAGTATATTTTGCTTAAAGTTGAAATTATAACCCCAGGAATGGGAGTGTCCTGATATGTGTGGTATTTAGGCAAACGCAGTGCTCACGTAGTAATTATTAAGATGTAAAAATTGGTGGCCTGAGTAGTATCCGTACGTCATGCTTGCATGTTGAGGCTCGCCATGTTTTAATTTCGATTAGCTGCTTCTGGCTAAGGGAAATATGTACCCCGCTATCTCCTCTTCTCCGGCTAGCGAATAGAAAACATTTACCGAGAGTCCAAATGTGGGCAGTTTGCTTAAAAGCTGTCATGGCCCCTCTTCCGGGTTTTGAAAGTAGCTCTATCGCGAACCAGTCTCCAAGCGTGTCATAATTCTGTTGCCCGAAAGGCCATACCAAGCTGATTTGATTACAGAGTTAGCGGAATTTCTACACCACCATGACTTCTCACTCCTGGCAGGATTTACCAAAAGTGCTTGGCGGAGAGGAAGCAGCTTCCCAACTTTCCCAATCCTTTTCTAAAGATGCTCAGTTCTTAGCCTTCACGACGACCGATGCTATTACAAAGCCCGTGACCTTTGGCATCAAGGCTGCTGGGAGCGACAGTACCCTTCTTGTCACCGTTGATAATGGAAAGGGAAGTGCTAAGATTGGGCATCACAAAGAGTCACTCTTCAACCTTTCTGCACTGCCGGAACAATGGGAACAATTCTTTAAGCCAATTCCCGTGGCGCCATACCAAAGTTATTGGGGAATGATCGGAATGAACATAAACCAGAAGGGCATTGTGGTCCTGGGCGATCAAGACAGCTTTGTTCACTATACCCATGTGTGGCGAAGGGCGTTGGAGCTCCTGCACGATATACATTGTGGACCGGTCAAGGCGGATGAACAGCCAGATGTGGATGAAGATTACATTACTGGTCGGTACATCTACATCAATGCTCCAGTTTGGGGTAAGTGCAAGGTCTTTGTGGAACAATCCGGTGTGGGAAAACAGCAAATTGTCTTCCTCCATACCGCAGGATCAGATGGAAGACAGTATCACGGTGTGATGAATAATGAAAAGATGCGGAAGGCGTGCACAATGTATGCGTTCGATCTTCCCGGACATGGAAGGAGTTTCCCGTCAATGAGTTACTATCCTGGGGCGCATACAACTACGGAAGATAGCTATATTGGGTGCATCGCCGCGGTGGTAAAAAAATTGAGAATGAATAAGCCGATCATATGCGGTGCTTCAATGGCAGGGCAGGTTTGTCTGGCAGTTGCTATCAGGTCTGAGGAAGTTGGCGCCGGTGGATGTATTCCTTTGCAAGGGTAATTGATTGATTGACGGTTTTCAAGTGAATCTACTAATTGCTCATAGATCTGAGTATCTTACCATGCAGCGTCAATGGCACGATCGCTCACCTTACGTTAACCAAGCTCTATTTAACCCGGAATGGGTTTACGGCGTACGCTCTATACCCTACCTTCAGAAAAGTCCTGCTCTAACGTTCCTTAACAGATGATGAGTCCGACGGCACCCGAAGTGAATAAAGCGCTAATTTGGCACTTGTACTCTGCCCAAGCTTATGGCATCTTTCACGGAGACCTTGACTTCTACTTCGGCGGCTGGGATGGGCGGTCAAGAGTGGGCTCAATCAATACCAAGAAGTGCCCGGTCTATATGCTGACAGGCGAATACGATTGGAGCAACACGCCTGAAATGAGTCAAGCGACTGTGGATAAGATCCCTGGTGCGCAGCATAAAGTAATGAAGGGCCTTGGACACTTCCCTGCGACTGAGAACCCTGCGAAGTTTGTGCCTTATCTTCTGGACGCTATTGAGTTCATTCGGCGTTCTAAGACAACCGGGTTGGATATAAGCATCCTCAGAATGACGGATGACTGATCTTCTTGAACAACTCCAGTTGACCAGACGGCATTGTTCCTCATCTCTTCAAACTATTTCGCCCATTGTATAGTGAAGGGTACTATGAAACTCATAATACTTAATGACTCGAGGCATTCGGAAACAGCGTGCAAAGTTATGAAAAGAAGTTTCCAGTTGCCGAGTAGGATGTGACGTTCTTATACTTTTTTAGTTCTAGTTCCTACCTTGGTAAGTCAATTGTGAGCAACTGTCGCCCCGACCTACTGGCCAATGCATCAATCACTTGTATTATCTCAAGCAAACCAAATAAGCTCACAAGAATCACTCTTGGACTTCCCGCCATTCAATCATTCCGTGGACGTACGAGCCCCCAATGGGATGCCAATATGAGCCTTCCGCCAGAGGTAACTTGCTGCCGGTAAAGATACCACTCCTATCTCCCCTTTCAGCTGGATTGGGCGCGAATCCAATATAGCCATGCCGTGTGCTAAACATGCGGCGGTGTTTCAGGGTAGGAAAGTGGTTTGGAAACATTTGCTGTTGTATTGGACTTCAGCAGAACTTTCCTCATCTATGGTCAAGGTTTGATTAACGTGTTTGGCTGAATAGATAACTTTATCAATCAAGGCGTTGAAATATCCCGAAGGTACTTTATAACGCCAATCGTTTTTAGAACGAGTAGCTCTCCACGAATTGTTCTCGACCGCTTTCATAGCTCTCTAGTATTGTGGAAGGGCAAAGCCCGACACTAAAAAGATAATACTTAGTTGAGTATTGTAAGGAGAATGGGACTAGATAAGTTATACTAGAGAGGTAGAAGAATAACTGGAGGGTAAGTCAGATTGTGTTGTGGTAGTTGCCTCCATAAAACCTAAGCTCCTTCTGTAATATATATATAAACCTAAGCGCCCTATATATAATAAGAAATGAACCAAAATAACCAAGGGACGTTATATTTCTACCCCTACCTAAAACGTTGTCCCCTAACGTTTCTTTACAAGCCCTATTTAGAAGGCAAGAAACGCCTAAGGATAAAAGAATGACCTAACTCCTCTAGAGCTGCCTACACTCCTTAATTATTGCCTCTATTTTGTCTACTTTCGCTATACCTTCCGCCTTAAGCTCTATACTTATATTATTATGCGTATTAACAGTGCTAACCTAGAATCTGTACTTTACTTAGCTACTTATTAGCTTTATATACTTACTTATCTACCTAACGGCTTAGCTCTTTAGCCGTTTCTTTTATCCCTATAGGGTTTAATACCTATTCTAGGTTTGGGTTCTTTTATATTCTTATCCTTTCTATAAGGTCTTAAATCTTACTTATCTCTTCTTAAGAATCTTATACCTATGGCCTTTTACCTTTACTAAGTGCCGAGGTAGTTTACTACCCTCCTTCTCTTACGTCTTATAAAGTAATAGATATTATATCTAATGGGGTCTTAATCCCCGTTACCAGCGTGGTTTTTAATAAGCGAAAATCCAGCCAATAAAATATTGGCATTTGTTAATATTTACAGTATCAATATTAAAATATTAACAATAATTTGGATAAAATTATTATAATAGAAATATACTTATTAAAAATAAATATTATATAAATTATTGGCATAGATTAACAGTTTTATAATATAATTATATAACTTAAGCTATATAATCTAGTTACGTAATAGCGCGCCTTCGTATAATCTTTTAACATTAACCCTTTACTTTAACTAACTTTACCTTACTAATAACAGCAATAATAATGTATATATATTATCTAGAAAGATCGTATAAAGCTAATATTAACTTAGGGCTCTTGTCCTCTATAACGCTACCGTTGCCGCCGCTGCCCTCGCCGGCGCTAATACTAACCCCGTCCTCATTATAGGACAGCAGTAATTGGCTCCCTAGTGTTATAGTCCGCAGAGCCGTGCGTTGCTGGCCCTTCCAGGGCAGGATGTGGAGTTCGTACGAGGCGCGATCTCCCCTTATTAGATAGCTTCGCACCGGCCTTTATACATTAACGCCATCCTTATATAATCTCGGGGTTGGGTGGTAGGTAACCCATACGCTGCGTGCCTCGGCGCTCGCCTAGGCTACCACCCGTTTCTATTATATTGTTAGGTACCTAAGCACTTTAGCGGAACATATAGGAATTATAAATAGCGTAACCATATATCCCGCTGCTCTATATAAGGCGAGGATAAAAGTAATAACGGTAGACTTCTACGCTTGCTATAAGCAGGGCTTAGTAGCAATAGTGGGGATAGTACGGCAGCAGCACCGTTATTAATTAACAATAAGCCTGGGGCTACGGCCTAAAACGCAATTATTCTTATATAAGGTACGTATAAACTTTTATTTAGTATATATTGGCACACATTTAGCTATTAGAATTATTAGCAGCACTTACATAAGATCTATAGCTTAACGTGCTATATAAGCTAAGTAGTTGTCTTATATAATAAAACCAAACTAGATTAGCATATATAGATAATTAAGCTAGATACTATTAAAAGCTTTATACAAAAAATAAGTTAAATAACCTTAAGTAAGAGCTTAGTTCGCTGCCACTATTTTAAACACTCTACTCTTTTAAGACTCTTAATACCTATTTACATCCTCTCCTATAAGATTATACGACGCGCTCCTAAAAAGGATCGTTCTGGTTTATTACTTATTGCTAGAATTAATAGAATAGTAATAGCTAGTAGCGATAATCGTGGCCATTATATACGCTGTTACTCTTAGCACCACTATTTAAGGGCAGAAAGCTTTCTAATTTAACTTAGAGGATTAGTAATATAGTTGTCGTACTCGTCTTAGCTTTAAGGTTAAGTAAACTTATTAAAATCCTTAATAATTAGATTATATAAATCTAATTCTTATTTAGTAGAGGCTTGCCAGTATAGTAAAACTAATAGCTAAGTAAAAAGAGTCTTAGGCCTAAAAGCTTATAATTAGTAATCCTCCTAAAGTCCTTTAACCTTTTTAAGTATAGCTCTCTACCACTTCTTTTCCTAATTTGCTTAGATATACCTCGTATAACGTTTAGGATAAAGAATAATTGCCGCAGCATATAACGGGGATTTATTAAACTTTAGGTAGTATTTATTAAACACCTTCTATCCAATTTAAATCCTTTTGCTAAAGTAGCTATTATTCTTATAGTGTTCCTATTATACGACGTTAAAAAAACTCTTAAAAGTAAAGAGAATTCTTATAAAACTCTGCTTAAAATGCCTTATAAGAATATCCATTAAAAAGAGAACGCTTAAGATCGTTGTATTATGCCCTTAAGTTTCTAATATTACTCTCTTAAAGATCTAGAAGAAGTTATACGTTATATAAAGCGAAGTCTAATCCTATAGAGTTAAGAAATCTTTGCCTAAGGTCTTAGTATGCTTCTTTATATAAAGATTAATTGCTAACTTATACTTTAAGGCAACCTAAAGCATCTAATGCTAGCTATTCTATTTCATACGATTATCTAATAGAATTCTTCTTTAAGTAAGAGTAAGGAAGTCTTTTATACGGCTAGGTAAGCTTTAGGTGTATATAATAATATTATAAAGTTTACCTAGTATACTAAGAGCTTGAAATTAGCTACTCCTAAAGTTTAGGTTAACTTAAAGTCCTCTCTTATCCTTAACGTTGTATGATATAAGCTTATCTTCTTAAATTAAGTCTTTAAAGAGGAAGGCCTTAATAGTAAGGTGGATAATATAGCTATTATACTAAATTCGTTAGTGTATAGATTTCCACTCTATATTATATTCTTCTTAAAGATACTTCTAGATCGTATAATATAGGACGTTATTTATAGATGTATTATTAGCAATAATAGCACTAAGTCTTTATACGATACTATAGTCCTAAAGTATTAGAAGCAGCGTTTAGAACTAATCCTCTTTACTATATAATGGAGTTGTATAAAACGCAAGAAGGCCTCTTTTTAATTTTTAATTTTAATCTATAAAGTATACGTAAACCCTAAGTAAAAAATATTAATTTGGAGACGTCTAGATATCTAATAAGAGATAAACCTTAGATATTACTAATTAAAGCTTCTTTCGTATAATGTCCCTCTACGCTATAAATATATTCTAGACTATATTAATAATAATAGAGTAGGCTATTATAATATAACCCTTAACCTTTAGATTAAGGACCCTACAAAATACGTAAAACTCTAGCTATTTAACTATTCTAAATAGGAGTCTTTATACGGTTATTAAGGAAACAAGCGCTATTATAATAGCTTCCTAATTTAGGGTGTTTTAAAGGGCAAGCGTATTAATATTATTTAACTACTTTACATCGTGGAGTTATATATAGAGATATTAAAGTTAATTGCGAGTTTTTATATAAATAGGGCCCTCTCGTTTTTCTAAGTAGATATTATACTTAGTTCTTAGGTAATTTCAAAAGTTTATAGTAGATTTTAAGCAATGTATTGTTATTATATAATATTTACAGTATATAAGCCTTATTTTCTTATAGTGTATATCCTTATCTTCGTCTAGAGCCCAAGTATATATCTATAGATTAAAGGTCTTCTTTTGCTGGCGGTTTAATAACTTTATATTAAGGGAGTCTAATATAGGTGTAATAAGTAATAAGTCTGCTTTAGAAGCCATAATATTTAATAATCTATCTATATAATGTTTAAGTTAAAAAAATTTTAAGGGGCGCTAAGAGGATCTGCAAATATTTATAAATATGGTTAATACTCGCCAATACTCGCCAATATTAATTAGTGCCAATATTGAAAATAAAAACCACGCTGTCCGTTACTAAACCTTACTCTATAGTAGTCTTAGTCTCTACCTCTATTATTATGTTCTTAAGGTTTATATACTTCTAATAAGTCGCCTTTATTACCTTATCGTTATTACTAATAGTCTAATTATCTTAATCCTTAGATACTATTACTCTTTAGTAAAACTAATCTTTAAGAATTCTTTTTGCTAACCTTTAGCTAAATATACCCTTTAGGTTCTAATCTAGTTTATAAAGTTAATCTCGTTCTTTATCTAACTCTTATATACTTTAAAGTGCTTTTAACTTAGGTTCTTATAGCTAATAGCTTATACCGTCCTTAGCGTCTTTATAAACTTAGTATAAGTTATTATAATAAAACGTGAAACTTTTAATTAAACATTTTTTTGTTCCTTATAGTATATTATTATCCTTCTATATATATATTGTTTGCTAATCTAGTTCCTTTTACTATATAGTTACTCTAACTACATTTATAGTCCCTAGTAAAGTAACCTTATTTTCTATAATTTATATAAGCTCCGTCTTTAAACTACTTTTCTTACTATAGAGTCCGCCTAAACGTCTTCTACTACTAAGATCCCTAGTTTAGCCTCTACTTCTTAGTCCTATAATTACCTAATCCTTAACCTTTAGGTTTCTATAGTTTCTTATTCTATTGTCTTATTTCTTTAGTACCGCTTAAGTTTCTTAGCTCTGCGCTATACTATAGTTTAGATACCTATTACTATGTCTTTCTTATATATATTAGTCCCTATTATATTCTACTAAATTTATCGCTTTAGTAGAGCCGGTTATCCACTTTAATAGCTTATTTAATTATCGCTTAGATCGTCCATTAGTATTATAATAGCTTAAACTTTAGCCATTAGACCCCTTCTATACTATACTATTAACGCCTCTTAATTTTATTTAGTCTACGCCGTTAATATTTAAAACTACGTTATATAGTCTATTGCTAATCCCCTTTACGTAAGTTAATAGAGCTTTTTTTAGCCGTTGCTATTAACTCCAGATCTCTATATATTTGCATTATTCTATTAGTAAATCCTTTTTAGCTTAATAATATATACCACGCTTCTAAATTAGTAGTAGCTAACCTATTAGCTTATATCTCCATAAGATAGGGTTTAAACTACTTTAGCGCCTAACCCGTTAAGAACAATCCCGTATACGCCACTTAATTACTTATAAGTTTTAGCTTACTTCTCTTATATCTAATCTTTAGTTATTTTATATAAGAAATCCTTTTAGCTTATACTTCTTTTCCAAAAACCTTTTAATTAATAGTATTTTAATCTTTTCTTTTTAATGTCTTGTAGCTGTTATAGTAGTATACCTTAACTACTATCTATTTCTTTAATAAACTCTCTAAACTACGCCATCGTAATTCCTTATAAGTCGTTATCTTATATACTAGTATCTCCTCCTAACCTTAAAGTGGTTACTACTATAGATAGCGTTATAACTAGTGCCTTCCTAGGTAGTATATTATTTAACTTTATTAATACTATAACTAGGCAGTAAATATATAATAAAGCCTTATAGGAAATACTATAGTAGACTTATTAATAGGCTAAGTATATAGGTAAATAAGAAATTAATAACTAGTAAAGTAGGTTACTTAATAGATTAGCTTTAATTATATTCTAAGATTTACTATAAAGAAGAGAACTATCTAGGTAGGGACTATGGTCCTTTAAATATATAATACTACGCCTAAGAAATATACTATGTTAATATATTAGTACGTTAGTATATCCCACGTTTTAGAATTTATAATATAACTAGCTACGTAACTTAGCTACCCTTTATTCTATAGCTTAATCGGTTTTAGCGTCTCCTATATTATTTTAATTAACCTATTTATATCTCTTCTTATAAGGGCGCGGAGAGACTTTAGGGAAGATTTGAAGGAATAATATAAATTCCATCTAAATCTAAGGGTATATAGCTCTCGCTAAGAACAAGACGTTACGTAAAGAAGAGAAAGGAATAACAAGAGAATTATATAATTAAATAGTTAGGGGCTTAGTGGTCGATGCGTGCGTATATACGCACGCGGTCTTTAATAGACTTTGGTAAAATTTAATTAATCTAGCAGAATTCGGCAGAATTTGGTTAAAGCGTTAGAATTTATCTATTAAGTGTTTTACTAAGACATTTCTACTATAACTAGGCTAGTCCCGTTATAGTACCCCCCCTTTTAGCTAAAGGTCTAAATAATTTAATTTTAGTTAAGACTTATAACTTATCGCGTATTGTATTTTCGCGTTAGGTAGTAGTATAGAGTTTTACTAGTTCTAATCATTAAGTAAGCTAATTAAGATTTTCCATACCCAGTATAGAAAATTGCTATTAGCTTAGTTAAGGCGGTAAGCCAAACTAATATCTTTATAGTAGGTCTTAGTAAGGTAAATCTAACTAATTAAATAACTTTAACTGCTAGTTAAAGTTCCTTAACATCTTGTATATTATATAACCGTATTATAAATATTATAATATATTTTAAGTTCTTATTATTGTTTTTTATATATTTATATTAGGCGGCAATTATTTGCCTTTATATTATGTCTATTTAGCTAAAGTAGGCCGTAAAGGATAGTCCTTATAGAATTCTTTTACTAAGGATGGCGCGTTAGACTTAATCTAGTTATAGGTTTCCTAGGTTTATATTTTATATCCTTTTTACTTAATAAAAAGTTTAAATTATTTAGATTATATTTTCTATTATATATTGTTAATTAAGTTAATAAAGTAAGAACTATTACTGTTATTAATAATTATAGGAGGTAATAGTAATACTTTACAAGTTATAGGTTTACCTTTTAAGGGTTATAGCAAGTTTACGTAAAACATCGGATATATTTTTATTTTAGTTAGTAGTTTAAGCTTATAAGCATATAGGCTTAGTTTCTTCTTAATTTAATATAGGCCTGTAAACTTCCAGTCTAGTTTCTTTAAGGGTTATTAAGTCTTTAGGTTTTATATATTTAGGTAAACTATATTACCTTCCTTAAAGTCCCACGCAGGAGCTCGTCCTTTATTTATATACTATTCCTATACCATTCAAGCGTACGTTAATTTACTTTATAATAGTTCTATTAACTATTTTATTTAATTAGCGAAGTTATGCGCGTTAATTAGTTAAATCCTCTTAATTATAGGTCCTATTATATTAATTTTGGGTTATAGTTTAAATCTAAGTTAAAGGTCTTATCCGTAGGTTATATAGAACGGCATTATACCTATTAATTCGTTTCTTATATTATTTATAGTAAACTTAGCTAAAGGTAGCTACTTTTCCTAGTTATTTTATAGGTAGGAGCAGTATATTTATAGGTATTGTTCTATAATCATATTTACAATTTTAGATTAACTATTTATCCCTAGATAAAATATAGTTAAGAGTTATATTTATATACTTAATTATTTATATAGGGCTTACTAAAAGTCTAAAACAAACTGGCTTTTATAGTCGGATATTATTAAGTTAGGAAGTCTATATAACTTAAAGACGTGCTTAATAAAACATTTGGCTACTAATATAATATTAATTAAGTCTATAGAAATTATATATTACATTTTTATAAAACGGTTAATAGCTACTATAATATTCGTGAACCTATTATTATTAGGCAGGTTAACTATAAAGTTAATTAAGATATTTCGCCATCTTTATATTGGAATTGGTAACGGTTAAAGTACTCCTTACTTCTTTATATAAGAGGTCTTCCTATATACGCATATTCTGCATACTTAAACGTATTTTTATATATAGTTATATATTATAGGCCAGTAATATACTTATTAGATAATCTTATAGGTCTTTATATAGCCCAGATGCCCTACTATAGGGGAATTGTATATAAATTTAAGTATCTTAAATTATAAGGGTTTGGAATTTAGGACTACTATTATATAATTACAGCACCTATTGTACTAACCGCGTGCTTACGCGTTCGATACACCAAGTACGCGTTTACGCGTTTGGTGTACCCACTTACTTACGCGCCTGGTGCACTCCTAAAATACTAGCTAGTTAGGGAGGAGGTGCGTCAGTATATAGACCACGTAGCCTACCTTAATAGAATCGACAGTCACCACCGTCTAAATGAGCATACAATACTATACGTATTTCGTACCCCTAGACACAACTCGCCTATACCATTAAGTTAGTATAAACACTAATTAGTAAGCGCGCACAGATTAGCAATCACTTAACACCTCCCCCCAAGCGATACTCGACAGCAACCACCTGTTCAATCCTAGTACGACCTGCCGGAAGGTTAGAAGGTGAAGGATTACGGACCTATCACTAACTCTGTATACTTATTCAAGTCTTAGTACGGTTTACCGGAAGTTTATAAACGCGAATACAGACCTTTACGGAACCCCCTACCCTCCCGCAAACCACCATAGACCTGCTAATTACCTTTACGGACCGTTACAAGACCTTACGGAAACCCCCTACCCTTCTACAAACCGTTACGGACCTATTAACCGCCTTTACGGACCACTACAAGACCTTTTCCACCCCGCTACGTACTACACTACATAGTATGGCAGACATAAGCAAGCAGATTAATAAAGGTTAAGAGAAATAGAGCTAAGGAGTCGACCTTACGTCTATAAACGACGTTAATAACTACATTAAGTTTAAAGTCCTTAAATACGGACATTATAAGCTTATAAATAACGACCTGTAGGAGCAATATAAGGAAGACTTTACAGACTTTACAGAAGCTATTTTTAAGGCTTGCAGTATTATACCTATCCGTAACCTACGAAACCTTTTACGTCACCAAGGTGTATAGGTTAAAAAAGACAAATGAGTTACTATTGCATAGTCCCTATACAATACACTATATAAAAAAGACTAAACGGAATAGACTAAAGAGGAAATCCTAGATTAGGTTAAGGCCACTAATAAACTCTTTGCTTCTTCCAAACTTAATAGGATTGCTAGCCTTATACCTAATATACTTAACCAAATTCGTCTAATAAACCTAAGTATATTTAGAATTAATCTTATAGGCTAAAGCACACCCTATTCTTAAGCTACGGATTATAATACCCCCGTAACCTAAGTCACGGACTATAATACCCCTATAAACCAAAATACGGACCAAATTACCCCCGTTATTTAAGTTACAGATCCGTAAACTATATATTTATAAACTATATATCCGTAAGCTATATATCCGCAAGCTACAGATCTATAAGTTATAGATCCGCAACCTACCTAAGTAAAGACCTATGGTAAGGAGCTAGCTAACCTAGCCAAGCTCTATACCGACGAATTAAAGTATAGCGGTAAAAACGACAATTTCGACTTTAAACTGACTATCTTTACGGACCTTTATTAGAAGGCCGATATTCCTAAACGGGAGTTCGGCCAAGCCTACTCTACTATACTACGCGGCCTAGCCCTTAACCATTACTACACCAACCTTAAGAGCAACCCCCTTAGTGTTCCATTTAATAAACTATGCGAAGCTATATATAACTACTTTAAAGGACCGGAATATAAGCGTAATATCCTTACCTAATAGAATGCGACTAAGCTACGGACCGTAATCGACAAGAATACCGAAAAATCGACTATAGAGTGTCTATAAATCCTTATTAAAGACCTTTAGCACCTATAGTACGGCCTTGACGCTAAGCTTTAAATAGACGACTTCCTGTATAACAAACTTATTACGGCTTACCAGGAAGTAGAGCCCTATAAGTATGCCTGCTATAAGCCTATAGATACCTTAGCTGGCCTTATTAATGATTTACGCTCCTCTATTATAACGTATAAAGTCTTAAACCCGCTAGGCAGCACTTAAGCCTTTGCTACGGATATTTAATATCCGTAAATAGACTTAGACGTCTACTTTACGGACCGCCGTTACTATTAGCAGCACCCGTACCGACTAAGTCCTACTTGTAACCCCCGTAGCAACTCCTGTATAAAAGTATACCCCTGTAGACAAATAAGCTAGAAATGCTTTGTGTGTGGTAAGGAAGAATGTTAGTCTATAAGGTATACCTAGGAAGAACGTAATAGGTCTAAAAAGAGATTTAATAAACAGATTAACTAGTTTATCTTAGAATACGAAGGAGAGGAAGAAGAGGAGCCCCCTAATAAGTTAATAGAAGCCCTTATAATTAACTTTAACCTAAATAACTAGGAATAGGAGACCTTAGAGATATTCCTAACTACTTTTGGACCTTTTACGGACAGCTAAGCCTTTAATATTATAACCGTATTAGCCGACCGCTCATTTATACACTTAATTACACCTAAAAACTAATCTATAAGTATACCCGCTAGACCCATTATGGACGTTACGGACCATAAATAGGACCTATTTATATACATTACTATAGAACGCTATACCTCTAAAGAATTCTACGGTGTTATAATTGATATAGGTGCCTTAAAAAAGTCCACCACAGGCTATGGACAATACCTTGTATATAGGACCACCACAAATAATAATACGGATATTAATATTATATAAACTAGGGCCGTAAACGTCTAATTCGGCATCGGCTTAACCGCATTAATTAGATTAGTTAAAGTTAAGACTCTAATTGGCCTAGTTAACTTCTATATAGTAAAAGCGGACACCCTCTTTCTACTCTGTCTTACAGACATAGACAGGTTATAGGTGTACTATAACAATATTACGGACACCTTAATTGGCCCCGTAACTGCCCTAGGAAGTAAGTATATTACCCTACTAATTACACAACGATTTAGATACCCGTTCCTTATATAGGGAGAGACTTTATAGACCTACATTTAGGAATCTTTTGACTATAACCCGTGCTACTTTACCAGTACGGAGATCCACCGTCTATACCGCCGTTTCGGCTACCTGTTAGCCGAAAAGCTATATAGAGTCCTTAAACGCTCTGGACATGACGACGTTAATAGGAAGGCAGTTAATTATCTGACTAAATACTGCTCCTTTTGCTAGAAATACGGACGTTCCCTAGGCCGATTTAAGTTCACCCTTTATAAGGACCTTAACTTTAACTACTTAGTATACATAGACATTATATATATTAACGGCAGTCCAGTATTATATATAATTAATAAGGCAACCCACTATTAAGCCGCCCGTTAGTTGTAAAATATATCCATAAAATATACTTGGGATATTTTACGGACCTGCTAGATTGACATATACGTCGGACCTCCGTAGTATATTACCCATAACGCTAGTAGGAACTTTATTAGTAAGGAATTCTAGCAGTATGCTACGGCTATGGCTATATTAACAAAAGCTGTTCTAGTTAAGGCGCACTAGTCTATTAGGCTTATTAAGTGAGCTTACCTAGCTCTACGGAAAGCTTACTAGATTATTATAGATGAGTATAAGGATATTTAAAAGGAACTGGCTTTATAGATGGCCGTAAAAGCCGTTAATAATACCACCGGCCCTAACGGACTAGTACTTACCCTCTTAGTCTACGGAGCCTACCTAAGGATAAGTAAACTAGACCCTTTTGCCCTATTTATTACAGAACGAGCAGCTATAATATGGAAGGCAATGGCTGAAGTGGTTAAGCTACAGGCCAAATAAACTGTTAATAATGCCCTATACTACCGCAACGGACCTAATATAACCCTAGTATATAACCTCCCGCTTAATTCTAAAGTCCTTGTGTGGCGTAAAAGCGGTAATTAGACCGGACCTTACCGTCTACTAGCCGTAGAAGACGAGACCTACTATGTATAGCTCCCTAGCGGACTAATAAGCTTCAGAAGCACATCTGTAAAACCCTATTTTCGGTCCAAAAATACCTATAACGTTAAGCCGGACGAACCAGAAGCACCCGCCGAGCCAGATAAACTAGAAGCACCCGCTAAATTAGATAAACCAGAAGCACCCGCTAAATTAAATAAACTAAAAGCACCTTTACCTACCCCAAAGGTCCCCTAGAAACCCACTAAAACTACTAAACCTACCGTAAAGCGTGGCCAAGGACGCCCCCGCAAGAACCCTATAATAGAGAATTACCTAACCTTTATAGGCATATCCGCAAAGCAATTTCCGCCTACGGATATATCAGTTTTAATACAGGAAACCCTTTTTACAGACTTATAACGTAAAGAGATTAACAGACTACTTAAAAAGGGCGTCTTTGCGGTTATAACGGAGAGAGACGTTTTGTAAGGCGTCCGTATATTTAACTTACGCTTTATTAACGAAATTAAGCACCCTAGTATTAATAAAGCCTTTAAAAAGTTAAGGCTCGTTATATAAGCTTATAACGACTAAGGAAAGGACTTAGTCCTTATATAATTGCCTATAATTTAACGGGCCAGTTAACGGATTATACTTGCGCTTACGCTGGGACTATAGTAAACTAAACCCGTAGCCCTCTACTTACGGGACATCTCACAAGCCTACGTACAGTCAAATATTTACCTAAGTAGGGATATCTTTATACGGCCACCGCTTAAGCTTAATCTATAACTAGAAATAATTTTACGGGTCGTAAAACCACTTTATAGAGTACTAGAAGCTGGAAACTATTAGTTTAAGATATACTACTAACACCACGTTAGTAAGCTCAAGATAGAGCAGTCGACCTATAACCCTTACCTTCTACATACCCTATCGAACGGCCTTAGTATCGTTAGACTCTAAACAGACGATACCCTCTTTTTAGCGGACTAAACTTTTATGGACACGGAAGAGACTAAACTGTAAGAGGCTAAGTTCCTAGCAAAACCGCAAAAGTAGTTAACTAAGCAGACTCCAATTAAGTTTAACAGAGGCTTAATTATATAGAAGGGCAACTTAATCTAGCTAACTTAGGAACGCCAAGCTTAAAACCTAAAGCTCGTTATAGCAAAGCCTACGGACCTTACTAGTTCCCGCGAAGAGACCTATAAAACCGTAAATATAAAGGACTAATACGCTGCATAGCGTGTAAGAGGCGCCTATATTGCCACAGTCTATTAACCCGAATCTACCTATAACTTATCCTTTGCGGCCCAGGCAGTAGATCTATAAGAAGAAAATATTAAGCAACTTAATAAGCGCATTTAATAGCAAATTGACAATATGATAAGAGGACTTACTTTTATACCGCTAGACCTAAATTCCATTAGTATAATGGTATTTATAAACGCCTCCTTCACTAATAACAAAGACCTATTATTACAAATTGGCTTTATAATCGTACTTACGGACCGCAATTAGGACGTAAATATACTATACTAGTCTTTAATTAAGTGCAAACGAGTAACCCGAAGTGTACTAGCTTCTAAACTATATGCACTAGCTTATAGCTTTGATATAGCAGCCGCAATTAAATCAATAATCTAGAAGATCTTATAATTAGAGCAGCTACCCCTAGTTTTATGCACCGATTTAAAGTCCCTCTACGACTGCCTAGTCAAACTAGGTACGACATAGGAGAAGAGGCTTATAGTCGACCTAATGTGCTTATATTAGGCCTATAAACGACGTAAGATTATAGAGGTTAAATAGATCAGCAGCGGAGACAACCTAGTAGATGCTATAACTAAGGCAAAACCGTGCCAAGCTCTTAAAACCCTAATTAATATAAATAAGCTTAACCTAAAGGTTATAGAGTGGGTAGAGCGAGACTAACGGAGCATTTACGGTTTAGTTACGGCCTGTTAGAAGGCCGTACGGCTTATACAGCCTATTATTCTACTACGGTAGTTAAATTAACTAATTATGATTTTCCATCCCCAGGATAGAAAATCGCCATTAGCTCGCTTAGCACTAGCGCCTTGGCGGCCCTTAAGATCTAACCTATAGCCTATCGGAAGGCCGTACAGTTTATTTTACGGACCGTAAGCAGGACTTACGGCTAGCTTAGAGTACTGTTTGGAAGGCAGACTAGACGGCACCTTAGGGAGAATTTCCTATACATTTCCTTACGTCTTTTATGGTTCTGTTGAGGCAATTACGGAGGCTATACGTAGGTGGTTCCATTTTTTAAGTACCGCCAGTGTATAATTACAGCACCTATTATACTAACCGCGTGCTTACGCGTTTAATATACCAAGTACGTATTTACGCATTCGGTATACCCACTCGCTTATACGTCTAGTGCACTTCTGAAATACTAGCTAGTTAGGGGGGAGGTACGTTAGTATATAGACTACGTAGCCTACCTTAATAGAATTGATAGTCACCACCGTCTAAATAAGCATACAATACTATACGTATTTCGTGCCCCTAGACACGACTCGCCTATACTATTAAGTTAGTATAAATAACTATCTTCTATTAATAGTACAACCAATTATTATAGATTTTGCATTTAGCGAGTATAATATCCTTATATTGCCGTTTCCCTATTTAAATCGCTTTTATTATATTTACTATCTAGGGGTCATTCTTATATTTATATTCTATTAATTTATTAATTTTTATATCCTACTTATTAATTTCCAATTTATTCCTATTAAGCTCTATATTTAGAAATATAGGGTATAGTTTCATAAAGCGTTTAGGGAGTAGTAGAATTTATAATTAATTTATAATCCGTTTATTAGAGGCGTTTATAGGTAATTTTTTATTTGTATTAACTTAATAGTATAAGTAAGTCATATCCCAGGGCACGAAATACGTATAGTATCGTATGCTCTTTAGGATGGTAGTAACTGTTAATTGTATTAAAGCAGACTACGTGGTCTATATACTAATGCGTCCCTCCCCCCTTAATTAGTTAGTACTTTAGAAGTACACTAAACGCGTAAGTAGGTAGTTAGTGCACCTAACGCGTAGACGCGTAGTTGGTGTACCAAACGTATAAGCACGCGGTTAGTATAATAGGTGCTATAATTATATACTAGCGGTACTTAAAAAATAGAACCACCTATATATAGTCTCCGTAATTGCTTTAATAGAACCGTAAAACACAAAGGAAAATATATAGGAAATCTCCCCTAAGGTGCCATCTAGACTGCCTTCTAAACGGTGTTTTAAGCTAGCCGTAAATCAGATCTTAAGGGCCGCTAAGGCGCTAGTGCTAAGCGAGCTAATGGCGATTTTCCATCCCGGGGATGGAAAATCGTAATTGGTCAATTTTAACCACCCTGTAGAATTCGGCAGGTTACGTAAGTCTATTAAGTTTTACCGCAGCTTTTCCACCATTTTCCACCTATACCGTAACATGGGCAATTTTGCGGCAATTTGGGGCAATCTGCCTGTGCTAATTATTTAATAGCTTACGGTCCGTAGAATGGACCGTATAGTAAACCGTACGGCCTTCTAACGGGCCGTAGACGTACTATAGGTACTCCGTTAGTCTCGTTCTACCCATTTTATAACTTTTAAATTAAGCTTATTTATATCAATTAGGGTTTTAAGGGCTTAACACGGCTTTGCCTTAGTCATAGCGTCTACTAAGTTGTTTTTACTGCTAATCCATTTAACCTCCGCAATTTTACGTTATTTATAGGCCTGACGTAAGCATATTAGGTCGACTATAAGCCTCTTCTCTTATGTCGTACCTAGTTTAACTAGGTAGTTATAGAGGGACTTTAAATCGGTGTATAAAACTAGGGGTAACTGCTCTAGTTATAGAATCTTCTAGACCGTTGATTTAATTGCGGCTGCTATATTAAAGCCGTAAGCTAGTATATATAGTTTAGAAGCTAGCACACTGCAGGTTACTTATTTGCACTTAATTAAAGACTAGTGCAGTATATTTGCGTCCTAATTATGGTCTATAAGTACAATAACAAAGCCGATTTGTGATGATAGGTCTTTATTATTGGCAAAGGAGGCGTCCGTAAATGCCAGTAAGCTAAGGGAACTTAGGTCTAGTAGTATAAAAGTAAGTCCCCTTACTGTATTATTAATTTGCCACTAAATGCGCTTATTAAGCTGCTTAATTTTTTTTTACAGATCTATTGCCTAGGCCGTAAAGGACAAATTGTAGGCAGATTTAGGTTAGTAGACTATGGCAATATAGGCGCCTCTTGTACGCTGTATAACGTATTAGTCCTTTATATTTATAGTCTTACGGGTCTCTCCGCGGGAGCTAGTAAGGTCCGTAGGCTTTGCTATAATAGGCTTTAGGTTTTAAGCCTAGCGTTCCTAAGTTAGCTTAATTAGGTTGCCCTTTTATATAATTAAACCTCTATTAAACTTAATCAGATTCTACTTAGTTAACTGCTCTTATAGCTTTACTAAGAACTTAGCCTTTTATAGTTTAGTTTCTTTAGCGTCTATAAAGGTCTAGTCTGCTAGGAATAGGGTATTGTCTATTTAAAGTCTAATAATACTAAGGCCGTTTAATGGGCTGTATAGGAGGTAGGGGTCGTAGGTTAACTATTCCATTTTAAGTTTATTAACGTGGTGCTAGTAGTATATCTTAAATTAATAGTTTCTAGTTTCTAGTACTCCGTAAAGAGGTTTTATAACCTATAAAATTATTCCTAGTTATAGGTTAAGCTCGTAGGGTAGTCATATAAAGATGTCCCTACTTAGGTAGGTATTAGACTGCATATAGGCTTACGAGATATCCCGTAAGTAGAGGGCTACGGGTTTAGTTTGCTGTAGCCCCGGCGTAAGTATAAGTATAATTCGTTAGCTAACTTATTAAATTGTAGGCGATTATATAAGGACTAAGTCCTTTCCTTAGTCGTTATAGGCTTGTATAACAAGCCTTAATTTTTTAAAAGCTTTGTTAGTACTAGGGTGCTTAATTTTATTAACGAAGCGTAAGTTAAATATACGGACGCCTTGCGGAACGTCTCTCTCCATTATAACCGTAAAGACGCCCTTTTTAAGTAGTTTGTTAATCTCTTTGCGTTATAAGTCCGTAAAAGGGGTTTTCTATACTAGAACTAATATATCCGCAGGCGGAGATTGCCTTGCGGATATTCCTGCGGAGGTTAGGTAATTCTCTATTATAGGGTTCTTAGTTATAGGGTGCTTTTAGGGGCGTCCTTAACCGCACTTTATGGCCGGTTTAATGGGTTTCTAGGGGACTTCCAAAGTAGGTAGGGGTGCTTCCAGTTTATCTAGCTTAGTGGGTGCTTTTAGTTCGTCTGGTTCGGCGGCACAGGTATTTTTAGACCAAAAGTAGGGTTTTACGGACGTGCTTCTAAAGTTAGTCGGTTTGCTAGGAAGTTATACGCAGTATATTTCGTCTTCTACAGCTAGTAGACAATAAGGTCCAGTTTAGTTACCGCTCTTACGCTATATAAGGACTTTAGAATTAAGCGGGAGGTTATAAACTAAGGTTGTATTAGGTCCGTTGCGGTGATATAGGGCGCTATTAACGGCTTATTTGGCCCGTAATTTGACTATTTCGGCTATTACCTTTTGTATTATAGCTGCTCGTTCCGTAATAGATGGGGTAGGAGGGCCTAGGTTGCTTATCCTTGGGTAAGCTCCGTAAACTAAAAGGGTAGGTACTAGTCTGTTAGGGCTAGCGGTGTTGTTAATGGCTTTTACGGCCATTTATAGAGCCAGTTCCTTTTAGATATCCTTACATTTGTCTGTAATAATTTAGTAAGCTCTCTATAAAGTTAGGTAAGCTTGCTTAATAAACCTAATAGACTAATACGCCTTAACTAGGACAGCTTTTATTAATATAGCTATGGCTATAGTATACTGCTAGAATTCCTTACTAATAAAGTTCCTATTAGTGTTGTGGGTAATATACTTAGGGGGTCCAACGTATATGTTAATCTAGTAGGTCCGTAAAATATCCTAAGTATATTTTATGGATATATTTTATAACTAACGGGCGGCTTAATAGTGGGTTGCCTTGTTAATTATATATAATACTAGGCTGCTATTAATGTATATAATATCTACGTATACTAAGTAGTTAAAATTAAGGTCTTTATAAAAAGTAAACTTAAATCGGCCTAAGGAACGTCCGTATTTCTGGTAAAAGGAGTAGTATTTAGTTAGGTGGTTAACTGCCTTCCTATTAACGTTGTTATATCTAGAGCGTTTAAGGACTCTATACAGCTTTTTGGCTAATAGGTAGCCGAAACAGTAGTATAGGCGGTGGATTTCTGTACTAGTAAGGTAGCACGGGTTATAGTTAAAAGATTCCTAAATGTAGGTCCGTAAAGTCTCTCCCTATATAAGGAACGGGTGTCCGAATTGTTGTGTAATTAGTAGGGTGATATGCTTGCTTCCTAGGGCAGTTATAAGGCTAATTAGGGTGTCTATAACATTGTTATAGTAGACCTATAGCCTATCTATATCCGCAAGGCAAAGTAGGAAAGAGGTGTCCGCTTTTACTATATAGAAGTTAACTAGGCTAATTAGAGTCTTAACTTTAACTAATCTAATTAATGCGGTTAAGCTGATGCCAAATTAGACGTTTACGGCCCCAGTTTACGTAATATTAATGTCCGTATTATTATTTATAGTGGTCCTATATGCGAGGTATTATCCGTAGCCTACGGTAGACTTCTTAGAGGCACCTATGTCGATTATAATACTATAGAATTCCTTAGGGGTATAGTATTCTATAGTAATATATATAAATAGGTCCTGCTTATAATCTATAATATCTATAATGGGGGTACTTATGGAATAGTTTTTAGGTGCAACTAAGTATATAAAGGAACGGTTGGCTAATACGGTTATAGTATTAAAGGCTTAGCTGTCTATAAAAGGTCTGAAAGTGGTTAGGAATATCTCTAAGGTCTCTTATTCCTAAGCGTTTAAGTTAAAGTTAATTATAAGGGCTTCTATTAACTTATTAGGGGGCTCTTCTACTTCCTCTCCTTCGTATTCTAAAATGAACTAGTTAATATGGCTATTAAGTCTCTTCTTAGACTTATTATATTCTTCCTAGGTATACCTTATAGACTAATATTCTTTCTTACCGCACATAAAGCACTTTTGGCTAGTTTATCTATAGGGGTATATTTTCGTATAGGGGTTGCTGTAGGGGTTATAGGTAGGACTTGGTTAGTACGGGTGCTGCTAGTGGTAGCGGCGGTCCGTAAAGTAGACGTCTAAGTCTATTTATAGATATTAAATATCCGTAATAAAGGCTTAAGTGCTACCTAGTGGGTTTAAGACTTTATACGTTATAATAGAGGAGCGTAAATTATTAATAAGGCTAGTTAAGGTATCTGTAGGCTTATAATAAGCGTACTTGTAGGGCTCTACTTCCTAGTAGGCCGTAATAAGTTTATTATATAGGAAGTTGTCTATTTAAAGCTTAGTATTAAGGCCGTGCTATAGGTGCTGGAGGTCTTTAATAAGAATTTACAGGCACTCTATAGTCAATTTTTCAGTGTTTTTGTTGATTACGGTCCGTAGCTTAGTCGCATTCCATTAAGTAAGGATATTACGCTTATATTCCGGTCCTTTAAAGTAGTTATAGGTAGCTTTATATAGCTTATTAAAGGGAACACCAAGAGGGTTACTCTTAAGGTTAGTGTAATAGTAGTTAAGTGCTAGGCCGCGCAGTATGGTAGAGTAGGCTTAGCTAAACTCTTGTTTAGAAATATTAGCCTTCTAGCAAAGGTCCGTAAAGATAGTTAGTTTAAAGTCAAAATTATCGTTTTTACCGCTATACTTAGATTTGTCGGTATAGAGCTTAGCTAGGTTAGCTAGTTCCTTGCCGTAGGTCTTTACTTAAGTAGGTTGCGGATCTATAACTTAAGTAACGGAAGGGGTTTAGTCCGTATTTTAGTTTACGGGGGTATTATAGTCTGTAATTTGGGTTACGGTGGTATTATGGTCCATAACTTAAGTATTAGGTATACTTTAGCCAGTAAGATTAATTCTAATGCCACTTAGGTTTATAGAACGAATTTGGTTAAATAGGTTAGCTATAAGGCTAAAGATTCTGTTAAGTTTAAAGGAGGCAAAGAGGTCGCTGGTTTTAATATAATTTAAAATCTACTCTTTAGTCTATTCCGTTTAGTCCTCCTTATATAGTATATTGTATAGAGACCGTGCAACAGTAACTTGTTTATCCCTTTTAACCCATACGCCTTAGTGATATAAAAGGGTTTATAGGTTACGGATGGCAGTAGGGTTATAAGCCTTAAAAATAGCTTCCGTAAAGTCCGCAAAGTCTTCCTTATATTGCTCCTATAGGTCGTTATTTATAAGCTTAAAATATCCGTATTTAAGGATTTTATATTTAATGTAGTTGTTAACGTCAGTTATAGACATAAGGTCGACTCCTTAGCTCCATTTCTTTTAACCTTTATTAATCTGCTTGCTTATGTCTGCTATACTATATAGTATAGTACGTAGCGGGTGGAAAAGGTCTTATAGTGGTCCGTAAAGGCGGTTAATAGGTCCGTACCGGTTTGCAGAAGGGTAGGGGGTTCCGTAAAGGTCTGTATTCGCGTTTATAACTTCTAGTAAACCGTACTAAGACTTAAATAAGTATACAGAGTTAGAGATAAGTCCGTAATCCCCGACTTCCGACCTTCTAGTAGGTTGTACTAGGAGTTTAAATAGGTGGTCGCTATCGAGTATCGCTTAGGGGAGGTATTAAGTGATTGCTAATCTATGCGCGCTTACTAATTAGTGTTTATACTAACTTAATGGTATAAGTAAGTCATATCCCGGGGCACGAAATACGTATAGTATCGTATGCTCTTTAGGATGGTAGTAACTATCGATTATATTAAAGCAGACTACGTGGTCTATATACTAATGCGTCCCTCCCCCCTTAATTAGTTAGTGCTTTAGAAGTGCACTAGACGCGTAAGCGGGTAGTTAGTGCACCTAACGCGTAGACGCGTGGTTGGTGTACCAAACGCGTAAGCACGCGGTTAGTATAATAGGTGCTATAATTATACAGTTGTATAATTATTATATTAATAAGTTAGGCTTTTAATTAAGTTTGCTAGGTTAATATATAATCTTAAAGTTAAATTATAAGAGGTATTTGGCCTAACGAATTTAGCGTTATATTAATTGCTTTATAGTTATAAAGTACTGCAGGTTTTTATAGTCCGTTAATACGCATATTAGGAATAATAATCCTTTAAGTTCTAGACGCTATTATTTAAAGCATCTAATAATTATAAGTAGTTCCTTATTATATATCTTATAGTTTAATTTAGTAGGGGTAAGTTTCTGGGAGAGAAAGGCTACTAGGCATAGCTCGCTATTCTTATTATATTGTAATAACACTCCTCCTAATATATAATTAGACAAGTCTATTTTAATAATATATTTAAGGTCCGGATTAAAGTATATAAGAATTAAAGCAGTTATAAAACGATATTTTAGGTTATTAAAAGCTTATTTATATTTAGTAGTCTGTTTAAATCTTATATTCTTCCTTATTAAGTTTATTAATAGCTAAACAATTTTTAAAAAGTAATTAATAAATTAATAATAGAAATTTACAAATCCTAGAAATCCTTAGATATTTTATATACTATTAAGACTTTCCTAGTTTATAATTATAGCAATTTTTTTAGGGTCTATTTTAATTCCGTTACGGGATATAATTAGGCCTAAGTACGTAACTTTAGATATGTAGAACTTGTATTTCTTAATATTATATTATAAGCCCGCGTCTTATAGGCGTTTAAGGACTATTTAGACGTGCTTTTAATACTTAAAAAGTAAAGACAAATAAATTAAAATATTATTAATATACGTAGTAATTGTTGGTTTTACAAGGTGATATTACATATTTACAAGTTGTAGATAGTATAATGATTGTTGTTATATATTCTTCTTAATTGGAATAAGGAAGGGCGAGGAGCTTAAGACTCCTCGCTATGCTAGTGCCGCGGCGTTACATAACAACCGCTTGCCTTATTCCCAACAGTAATAAATATATTAAGGAATTTGTAAAGTATATTATTAATATATTACTAAAATATACTAAGACCGTTCTTTATACTAAACGGCATTCCTAAGTATTTAAAAAGTCCCTATTATATACAGAAAGCTATATACTTTTTATCTCCTTTATAAATACGGATTCGATTAAAAATAGTAACTACGTTAAGCTTTATAAAGTATTATACTTTTATTAAGCGGTCGAGCGTTTTTTAAAGCAGAGAAATTGGATATTAGTTTTAAATCGTAATTGTATTTAGGGCTTAATAATTAATATAGCACCTTAAGCCTTCTCTAGGTTTCTTAACGAATAGTATAAGTAACGTGTTTTACTACTTAACGCCGCACCCTAGTTAATGCCGCACCCCACCAAAAACAAAAATAAAAGTAATTATAATATCAATACCAAACGCTTAATTACTTTAAAAAGAGGCCAAAATACTTCTTATAGAGCAGGCCTTTAAAATTTTTTAATTTTTAAGTTAATAAAAGGCCGTAAAAGGTGGGGTGCGGCGTTGACTGGTGAAACACGGCAAATAGTAATTAACTAGGGCAAATAAATCCTTTCTTTAGGTGCTCTTTAAGGTATTATTATATTATAAGCAGCTCTTTTCGCGATATACCATATAACGGGCTAAACTTTAGCATTATACTAGGTTTAAGTTCTATCTTAAAATCGTGCTTATTTTAATATAGGGGTAGTTAGTTTATAAATTATTTCTTAAACGTATTAATTAGATTATAATATTCTTTAGGTATAAGAGGTTGGGGGTTAATATATTACTTCGGTTTTAACGCCTTCTTAATATCTTCTAATGTTATAGTAAAGATCTTATAGTCTCGTTTTCTTATTAATAAATAAAAGGGTGCGGCTTGTATTATATAAAATTTAAAGGGTTTTAATATATTATCTTTGCATTCTTTACTATAATTAGCAGTTATAACTTTATTATATTAGTTTAAGGTTTATAGTAAGGGTAATTTATATTATATTAAATTTAAATAGTTGTGTGCATATTTATAGGGCAAGTAGTATTTTAAGTAATAACTTTAGCAGTAGGTTATATAGAATTTTAGTATTTCTTTAACCTAGCTAATTAAAGGGTTATATTATTTTAGCTATCCATATCTAAGTATTACCTTATAATACTTTAAGGGTATTATAAATAGGGAAACGTATTTAAGGTATTTCCCTATTCGCATCTTTTTAATTTTATTTTATATATATATCCATTGTATTATACTACGTACAATACTGCGCATGTAGCCTTGGGCTATGGCGCTATAGTTCTATATACATAAATCCTTTCTAGGCAGCTTAATATGTACTAGTAGCTATGTCCTAGTAGTTTATAAACCCCTAAATTAGGAGTTTATAGTTTCCTAGTAAAATACTAAGATACTACAACTACTAGGGAATGAGAAGATGGTAAGAAAAACTATAAGAAATCCTAACCCCTGTCCCTATCCTTTTGCAATTTATTTCTGTCTTTTTGCTCTCTAATATCTTTTTAAGAGCCTAGTAGGAGTTGCCTCCTTCTAGAATCCTATCTGTTTTATTCTTCTATAGAATCTTCTTCGCGTACTAGCTTAGCTGCTTTAAGAGTCTCGCAGTCTTTACTATTAGCAAAGTGTTTTTCTTTACAATTAATGCAAAGAGGGGTGGTATGCTGGCAAGGCTTGCCTGTTATTATACAGGTAGAACAGGAATGGTCTTTAGATAAATGTGCAGCCGCACAGTATCTGTAGGCCCTAGTAGAGCACCTGTCTCCTATATGGCCAAATTTTTGGCAGCTCGTACACTGCGTAGTAGGAGAGACTTCGAGGTATTTTACTACCTTAGTAGCTGTACCTGCAATTGATATCTCTTTTTGCTTAAGGATTTCTTGTCTTTTTTCTTCGTTCTATAGAGCCAAATCTGGTCTATGGATCGTGTCTTTTTACACTAGATGAGATCCATCTAGGTAGTCCTTGTATCCTTATAGGATTAAAGGTCTTAATTTCTTCCTTTAGGAGCTTAGAGCCCCCTTCTCCTAGGAAAGGTAGGGTAGGAACCCCGTGGGCTATAATTTAAACCCATGGTTCTAGTTTTTGTTCTCTTTAAAAGGTAAAGCAGTTATGCCAGATCTCCCTATATTTGACCAAGAAATCTGCATTATACTCTTCTGTAGTTGTAAGGAGAATATTTTGTTTTCCTTTTGTTCTAGCTATAGATGCTAAAACTGGCTTTTTTACTTGCAATTTTAATGCAAATAGTTAATTGACTTTGTTTCGTATAGAGAAGGTATCTAGAGGTTAGTTCTTTTTGTCTGTAATTAAGACTAGCTTCCTTTCTTGTAGCTGCTTTTTCTTACTTCTAGTAGAAGTAGAAGGGGTAGGAGATGGTATTGATGAGGGAGGTAGTGAGGATGGAGAAGAAGGAAGGCCCTTCTTTAGCCTCTCTGCGTAGGTTTCTTTAATAGGAGCCACCTCCTTACGGAGAGCTCTTACTTCTTCTACTAGTCCTTTTAGGACATCGTTTGTCTTCTCTTTTTCTCTTTTTTTTTCTTCTTCTTCTTCTTCTTCTTGTGTAAAGGGATTTTTTCCTAATAGGATACTTCGTGTATAGTACACTAGCTGTTCAACTTATTCTTTTATTCCTTCTCCTTCTTCTTCTTCTTCTTCTTCTAGCCCTTTATAGGCCTGGGTTAGGCTTTCTAAAGCGAAGCTTAGATGTTATCCTGGAGAAAAGGAATAGGAGGGTATATCATCCGTATTATCCGTAGTAGTTATTAGTTTTGTTATCTTTTTTGCGGGTTTTTGGTTTTCTTTTTCAGGAGAAGACTGAGGATATCTTCTTTTTTCTCCTGCCCTAATTAGGCTAGGAGAAGGAGAAGGAGGAGAACAAGTAGATGTAGAGCCTTCATCACTTATTTCTATAGGAGGTTTTTTTTTAGACCTATTAGGCCTTGGCATTTTGTATCTTATATAGGGGTTCCTAGTTTTACTATCCTTATACCCTTTCTCCTTANTAATCCTACTAGAAGATTTCTGGGGAGATTAGGCTAAAAGGTAGTAGAAAATCTANCCTCTATATTNCGTGGTTTTGGTATTTNGTTTTNGTGTTNCTGTCNNTNCCTCGCTTATAAGCTAGGACCACCCCTAAGAAGAATTTTCTGTTGGGGGAAAGGGGGTAAAACGACAAATAAATCCACCTCTAGCTCGCTAGGCAGTANGAATTNNGTCTTAAAAGTTGGAAAATCGATTGTTTTTGATGGTAAGATGGGTATGCGTAAGTTTTGAAGTGTGGCGCTACCTTTTGGTAAGGTTGCATGTGCGGTGAAGGTTTTATTCGCATCTTTATAAGAGTGTAATACGTTAATTCGCCGTATATTAAATGCTTGCTATTAAAGCCTTATAGGCCTTAAGGCTTATTAAGTTTCTTTAAATTTAAGCGTTAAGTTTTTACGTAGTTTATATTAATAAAGCCTATATTAGTAGCTTTGCTATCTATAAGGATTTATACTTCCTTCTATTTTTTAAGTATTTAAATTTTACTAAGTATATTAAGGGAGTTATATTGTATATTAGCGCTAAAAGAGCCTAGATACTTATACTCTTCTACTTCTTATCCTAAGGCGCGACTTAGCCTTAGGGTAATTTGTTTTCTAAATTAACTAAAGGCAAGATACTTTATAGTGACTAAGTATAATTTATAGAATAGGTATAATTTAAGGATTGGAAGGAACTACGGCGGACCTTTTAAAAGGGTAAGTTTGATAATTGTCACGGGACTTACACGTTCTCACGTCTCTGCGCGTTTTGACGTTCTTAACCTGTGCTTACATTCGTCCCAAGACACCTACGCACGTTCCCCTATAACCCCTATTTATACCCGTACCTAACCTATTCTATTTCTATATCTAAATGTCTTTATATTAACCACGCATAGTTACGCTTACGTAGCCTTCTTTAATTACTACACCGTTTAGTATATTGTATTCTAGCTCATGCCCACTTCTGTAATAATAATTCTTTTAAATATATCCCTTTTTACCGCATCTAAAGCATTCTTTATTTACGGCTTAAGTTCTTTATTTATTAGTTTCTAAGGGTATATAGGATTAGGTGGCATTAAGGTTTATAGGGTTATATATAGGGCTTTTAGGTCTTAAAGATAGGTCGCGCTTTAGGATATATACTGGTTTTATAGAGTTTTAAATATAAGGTATAGTTGGCTTTAGGGAATAAGTCTATTTACTATATTAAAGGTCCTTATTAATTCGTTAATATATTATAGCAAATTTGGGTAAGTCCTTTAGTAGTTCTTTACTAACTAACTATACTCTAATTTTATCCGAAATAGCTTAACGGAGAGTAGTAACTTTAGCGGCTTTATTCTAATCTAGTTTACTAATAAGGCCTAAAAATTCCAAAAAGAAGCTAGTAAAGTCTCGGTTCCGTTATTATAGGTAATAGCTATATATTCGCGGCTAGCGTTATTATATATTTATTCTAGTAAAAAAATTAAAATTTTAAAATTAATAAAGGTGCTATTACGGAAGAATGGGTCTATAGTTTATATAGCGTCTTTACTTAAATAAGATATTCTATAGCTAATCTTACTAGCTTTAGTAGGGTATTAGTTATAGTTTATTAAAAGTTTAAGATAAAGCTTAGTTATAAAGAAATATAGGTTATTTCGGTTTCTATTAAATATTAAAGGGTTAAGAAGCTTTTTAGATTTTGCGGTAGGTACTAGGTTTATTATAGGTATAGATTAAACTACCGTTACTAGTTTAGGGTTTATATTTAACAGGCTAGGTTCGTATATAGTTATTTTAATTTTATTTATAGGTGTTATTATTAGGGTCTTTAATATAAGTGCTTTAAGGTTATAGAGTTCTTCACAGATTGCTCCTATTAATTACTAGTACTAAGCTTCTAATATCGCTTACTATTAGGCTAAAGCATCCATAAAGAACTGTTATATTATAGTTAACGCGGTAGGCTCGAGTTCGTTTACTATTTTTATCGGGAATAAGGTAAGCGGTCGTCACGTGACGCCGCGGCGCTAGCGTGGCGAGAAGTCTTAAGCTCCTCGCCCTTTCTCATTCTAATTAAGAAGCTTATTAACTAACATCACTATAACCTACTCGAGTAGTCGTTATTGGTAAGTCACCCTGTGTGACTAATACTAATTAGTGGTTAAATACACAGTTAACTATAGAGCAGCTAGGTTTTTAAATAGAAGAGATAGTCTCGTATAGGGGTACTATATACGCTTATATAGAATGGATCCCGGCGATACTATACTACCTTAAACTTGCGGAAAACTAGTAATAGAAGTGTCACTAAGTACTAGGAGATACTAAGTTGCATCTATTACGTAGAATAACCGCGTTTATAAAGATTTGGTTAAGTACTTTAGGTTAAAAGTGTTACTAAACCTAGGGTCCTAAGTTAACGTCCGAAACGCGTTAAACGACGTCTAAAACGCGTTAAATAATATCTTAAATTGCCTACCTCTTAATAGCAAACCTACGAGATCCTACAAAACCGAAAATCCTACCTACCTTCGATGTACGACACCCCGTTAATTCTATACCTACTATAGCGTTAACCTACCTAAAGAAGTATAAGGAAGATATTAACCTAAAGATATAAAATAAAGCTATAATTAACCTTGCAAACGCTAATAAATAAGACTTAAATGGATTTTTATTATACCGTATAGCATATTATAAGGATAGTAAATATAATAATACCGCGCTATAGGAATGTATAAAGGAGGACTTTGTTAGATAAATAAAGGAAACATAGGCCCCTATAAATAAGGATATCATATAGGACTTCCGTAACTTCCTTTAGGAGAATAGAGTATTTATCCCTAAGGATAGGGGTACTATTAGAGACAATATTTAGGAGTAGGTTATTAACGTAAAAGAAGAGCATAAATGGATTCTATAAGAGATTAAGTACTAACTACGCACTATAAGGAAGCTTAACTTATAATAGAACCTAAGTAATATACCTCTAAAGACAAACCTACCTTCGCCTTTAACTCCTCTATATCTAATTTAACTCGTAACCTTAACATTAGATACTATACCCCAACGAGAGTAGGTATAGGATCCCATTACTTTATAATTTAACGACCTTCGGACTCCACTAACTAGACCTACATCCCCACTGCAGCCTATAATATAACCCCTACCTCCTTTATTTTAATCTCAAATCGGAGGTAGTTTAAAATTGCTTACAGAGCTTGTAAAGCTCTATTTAAATTAGGAGAAGAAGTTTAGCGGGGAATTATATAATATTCTTAATTCGAAACTACGTATCTTTTATAACTGTTGCTAGAAGATAGGAATAGAGTCTAATTAATACTATAACGCTTATTCCGTTATGCTTAAGGGCCGAGCTAGTACCTTCTATTATAATTATTTAGCAGGAAAAGGATATAATTTTAACCGCATAATATATAAGTTAAGATGCTACTTTAAAATAGAAGAGAATAAGTAGCAGTATATATTAGAATAGAGAGAGACTACCTTTTTAAGGATTATTACTATAAACCTAAGTATCCCTCGGCTTAATTATCTTTAAAAGCTCTTCAATTAACTTTAGATAATTTAGCGTAGTTTATCTAAATTATATTAAGAGGACTTTAGCCTATATAATTAAGTTATTAGCGTATGCCGAGGTGTTAAAAAATATAACCTTACTCTCTTTAATCCTATAAATACTTATAAAGGAGTGTGTACTTAATTAAGATCTTCTATTAATACCGCTCTATGCTCTTAAGAAGTACAGCAATTTAATATCTAACTCTAACCTATTTTAATTAACCCGCCCAACTAATATAATTATAACTAAACTAATCGAATATATAGTGGCCGGGGTAGGCAATACGGTAGAGGGTAATTAACGATTATAAGGTAAAGGTAGAGGTCCTTATAGAGGTTTATTTTAAAGTAATTATTAAAAGAAGTGCTATGTTTATAAGAAACCGAATTACTAGTTAACTAGGCATTCTCTTAATAAGCGAAAGGAGGTATATAATAAGTTTCGCTAAAGTGCAAGAAACATTAGAAATTATAAGGTTACTACGGCCTACTTCTAAAGCTTCTTAGTTTAATATAAAGGCGTAAGAGATCTTAAGGGTAAGGTTAATAAGGCCAAATAGCTCCTTATAGATATAGAAATTAAGGAGTACTTACCTAACTAATACTTTACTAAGTATAGTAAGGTAAATAGTATACAAACCGTTACTATTCTTAATAACTAATCTACGCTCTATTTTACTATAAAGTTAGATATCTTTAATAAACTAAGGAAGAGTTTCGCATTCTCCTTTAATAATAAATACTTAGTAAACGTCTTCTATAGTATTATACTAGATACTAGAGCCGTAGGAGTATCTATAGTAGGAGAACCTTAAGTTTAAGCCCTTTAGTAGCTTAATAGCTCTATTTAGATTAACTATTTAATGGTAGGCTAACACACAATTCGTTTTAATAAGGGTACTATAATCTCTCTTAGCATAATTAGGATCTAAACCCCCTTAGGGTATATTACCTTTTACGTTATTCCTATAAACACCCCGTTTCTATTTTGCATTAAAGATATAAATAAATTAGGCGTTAAGCTTAATAACCTTAAGGATATACTTATTTAGGGAGATAATTAGGTGCCCGTTATACGTAAGTAGGGTTACCCCTAGTTGCTCCTTTATTAACTAGAAAAGAGTATTACTTAGAGCTACTTAATTAAGTTAGAGTTACGCTAACCACACTATTGTTTTAGCTACCTATCCGTTTATTAATTACTTAGGGTTCTTTAGCAAGTAGGCTATAAAGTTAAGGTTAAGGCAATTAAGTATCTTATAAAGTACTACTATTACTACTAAATAAACCAGAAGTCCCCTAGCCGATTTAAGTTTACCCTTAAAGATAACTATAACTTTAACTTCTATATTATCGTTAACGTTATATATCTTAGCGGCAAGCTAGTACTCTAAGTTATTAACTTCTTAACCTCCTTTTAAGCCGTACGTTTCTTAAAGGATATATTAGCTAGNAANNNATAGGATACCCTNTANTTATNCTNNATTAATNTCTACCTANNACCCCCTAATTAAATCGTCTATAATATAGGAAAGAACTTCTTATTTATAGAGTTTTAATAATAAATAAAGGTAATGGTAATTAAGGTTAAGGAAGTCCCTATTAAGGCATATAACAATATTAGAAAAGTGGAGTGATATTATACGCTATTACGCCGCGTATATAAGATTATCTCTTTAGAACTAGAGGATACTAGTAAAGAACTTACCTTATAAATAGCTATTAAAGCTATTAATAATTCCGCTGGCCCAGATAGACTTATACCTACGTTATTAGTCTTTAGCGCCTACCCTTAAATAACTAATAATTCTTTACTATCTCCCTCTATTATATAATAAGCTAAGGCTATTCGCAAGGCAATAAAGGAGGTATAATATCTTTATGCTATACGCTAGGTTAATAACGCACTAAAAATAAGAAATAGCCTAAATACCTTAACTACGCTTAATTTACCACTCTAGTTTAAGGTACGCGTATAGCGTAAAAAGGGAGGATAGTTAGGCCTATATTAACTTATTATAATTAATGGTTAAACTTATACTATTTAGATGCCTTATAGACCCACTTAATTCCATTTAACTGTTATTAAGCCTTACTATAAAAATAATAGTTCTAAACCTTTATAGGATGCTATAAAAGATGCCCTAGAGAAAAGCCACGATTAATATACTCTAGAAGGCGACCATAATTTTAATATAATTATAGTAGATACGCCACAACTATAACGCGGTAGAGGTCGCCCAAAGGGATTATAAAATTATTAATATCTTATTAATTTTAAAGAGTAATTTGTTACCACTATTAAGAATAGAGTTAAGCTATTAATGGCCTTTATAACAGCTAAGGAGAAGGCTAACTTTAAACTTATAAAATAGCTTTAAAAGGAAGGTCGTATTATAACTTTAGGAGCTCCTTTCTAAGCATCTAATAAGTAGAAGATCGATAGTCTTATTATAAGAAAAGTCTTTAAATTTAAGAAGTATAACCCTACTAAATTTAATAGAGTCCGCATCTTTAAGTTAAGAATAGTTAATAAGATTAAGGGCAAAGCTACTAATACCCTATTTAAGAAATTAAGGCTTGTTATCTAAGGCTATAACGATAATAGTAAGGAGGTAATTCTTACGCAATCTCTTATAATTTAACGAGCTAGTTAGTAAGTTATTATTGCGCTAGCTTCCTCCTTAATAAAGAATAGAATGGCGGTTTATTTATAAGATATTACTTAGGCCTACACCTAATTAGAGACGCACCTTTAGCGCTTAATATTAGTATACCTTCTAGAGTAAATTCGCTACTAGTATCCTAAGGATATAATTATAGTTATGCTTAAGCCATTGTATAAAATTACAGAGGTAGGAACTTACTAGTAGGCTACTTACAGCAAGTACTATAAAGAGAAGCTTTTAATAACTACTTTTATATTTAATCCCTACTTCCTTATTACAACTACAGGAACCCTATTTAGAATTATTAGTATATAAACTAATAATATAATTATCTTAGGAGATGACTAATTCTTAGCTCTTAAAGAGGATAAGCTAGTAAAGGCAAATCTTATAGCAAAGCCAAAGGAAAAGCTTAATTTAATAATACTATTACTTTTTAATAGATGTATCCTCTCCCTAAATAAGGATTCTATTGCTTTACGCTAGAAGGGTTAAGGTAAGAAGATTGACGTTATTAATATTAATTCCCTAAAATAAGGATATGTAGAGCAACGCGCTTATAGAGCTTATGTTACTTCTATCTGTTAACTTAAGGCTTTATTTAATCTTTCTATTACCGCCTAACACTAGAAACTAACTAAGGATAACGTTCTTACCTAAAATAAATATCTTTTTTAGTAAATAAACTATCTTAATTGGGGACTACTCTACGTGCTTATTAATCTCCCTACTGCTAAGCTCTTTATATTTATTAATAGATTATTTATAAATAATAAAGATTTTAGCTCCTAGCTAGGATATAAGATTATTATTACAAACGAATCTACTAGAGAGAATAACTTTATAATTTACGGTAATCTTATTTATTAGAGCTTAACTAAGAGTAAGCGTATTACTTAGAGCGTTTTAGCGTTAGAGATATATAGAATAGTTAGCGGAGTTAATATAGCAATTGCAATTAAAACTACCCTAAAGATAATTATAGATCGACTCGAACTTCCTGTTATCCCTATAATTATATATACTAACTTATATTCCCTTTATAAGTGTTTAGTTAAGCTTGGTACTATAAAGAAGAAGCGCCTTATAATTAATATTATAGTACTTTAGCAATCCTACGAGTGTTAAGAACTCTTTAAGATTTAATAAATTAATGGCTAAGATAACTTAGTAGATGTAATAATAAAGGCAAACCTAAATAAGGCACTAGAGACGTTTATTAATACAAATACTCTATATATATAAGTTAAAGGTTAGGTTAAAAGGGAGTCCCTAAAAACTTCTTAGTTATATAAAGTCTTAAGATATCCAGAAACTTTAACTAGCGGTTAAAGTTATTTAATTAGTTAGATTCTCTTACCAAGACTTTTTTAGAGGAGGGAGTATAATATTCTATAGACCCTAATTCCAACCAGCTAATTAGGATTTTCTATCCCCGGGATAGAAAATTGCTATTAGCTTGCTTATAACTAGCGCCTTGGCGGCCCTAATATAATATCTACCTATAACTCCTAAGTAAGAAAGCACCAGGTGCTAAGAGGCAAATTTTAGAATAGTAAGACTTATATTATAATGGTAATAGTAAGTAAGGAGGATTAATATTTATTACGCTAGTTAAGCAGTATTTATATATAGGTGGCAACTATAAAAGAAGAGTTGCTAGTGTTGGGAATAAGGCAAGCGGTCGTTACGTGACGCCGCGGCGCTAGCGTAGCGAGAAGTCTTAAGCTCCTCGCCCTTTCTCATTCCAATTAAGAAGCTTATTAACCAACATCACTATAACCTACTCGAGTAGTCGTTATTGGTGAGTCACCCTGTGTAACCAACAATTTTAATAGTAGTTATTTTAATATAACGTAATATAAGGGCGCGGAGAGACTTTAAGGAAGATTTAAAGAAATAATATAAATTTTATCTAAATCTAAGGGTATATAGCTCTCGCTAAGAACAAGACGTTATATAAAGAAGAGAAAGGAATAATAAGAGAATTATATAATTAAATAGTTAGGGGCTTAGTAGTTAATGTGTACGTATATACACACGCGGTCTTTAACGGACTTTAGTAAAATTTAATTAATCTAGCAGAATTTAGCAGAAGTTAATCAAGCTAGTAAAATTCGGCAGAATTTGGTCAAAGCGTTAAAATTTATCTATTAAGTGTTTCACCAAGACATTCCTACTATAACTAGGCTAGTCCCGTTACACTCCTTAATAGTTATACTACTACTAATATAAGGTTTGTAACACTTAGCCTAATAAAAGGATAGATATAAGAAGAATACTCTACCCTAGGTATAAATTTTGCGATTTATTAGTTAGTAAAGTAGAGGGGTATATTAGCTAATTATCTTATAGCCCTCTAAGAGTTAAACGTCTTTAAACTCTAGATCTAACTTTTATAAGTAAAAGAAAACTATCTGCTATTAAAGATTATAAAGCTCTTTATAAAAGATAGTTATAACTATATTAACTAGTTCTAAATAGATATCTATAGTCTCTATAATTATATTATAAGTTTCTTCGTCCTCTAAAAGGTAATAATAAAATTCTTTACTTTCTTCTTTTTACGTCTTATCTTTTACTAATATTAAGCTATAGCTACTTTAAAGAAAGGTTACTAAAGGAATATCGCTAGTTTTATAAATACTTTATAATAAATCTAACTTTCTTTTCCTTTATTACTAGGCGCGATATCTACTTAATAAATACCCTATTACGGACCTTATATCAGTAGTAGTAGCACTACTAGAAAGAGACATAAACAGGTTAGTTAAGACAGTATAAGAGGCGCTAGAACCGATCGAGCCATGGGGTAGCCGAGTCACGTGGTTAGTCACGTTACAAGTTCGAAACGTCGGAACGTAGGAACGTGGGAACGTGGGAACGTGGGAACGTGAGAACGTAGCAGACGTACCGACGTACTAACGTACAGACGTACCCAGTACATTTCTTAGGCGCAGTATTATGTATTTAAAGGACTACAGTCCCTACCTAGATAGTTCTCTTCTTTGTAGTGAATTTTAGAATATAATTAGAGTTAATCTATTAAGTAATATACTTTACTCGTTATATTATTATTTTAACTTCCTATTTACCTATATACCCAGCTTAATAATAAGTCTACTATAGTACTTCCTATAAGGCTTTGTTATATACTCTAGTTAGATATTAGAGAAACAGGTGAAGAAAGCAGAAGAAGAATGGTGCCGCTTTAGGGCCCAGGCCCATATAGAGGAGGAAGGGAGACGCATAAGAGGTCAGTAAAGACAACAGCAAGACAGAGAAAGGAGCCAAAGTAGAACACGTAAGAACGCCGGGAAACCATCTACCGTAATGCAATACTGGTTGGACTAACGCTGAAGAGGTAAATGGGAGTCGAAGGTATAGAGGCTGACTCAGGCAAGACGAACCTAAGCTATAGCATAGTTAACGCCATAGGGGGTAAATACCCAAGGGCTCCGAGAAGGCCTAATAAAGGCAGAAAATATAATAGCAACACTCTTAAGAACAGGAATAATAGGACTAAAAGATTGGCTTTACTGGGTGGGTGTCCTAGTAGGTAGCCTAAGATGCGAATGTGGCTGGCTAAGACAGACACCAAAACACGTAATACTGCTATGCCCCCTATGCACCAATTAAGAAATAATGCTCTTAGNAGCTGGCANAGAGAACTATAATANACTNCTCTNAATATAAAAAGGCCTTAAGGCGGTCACCNAGTGGCTTATTAGTTAAAATGTGCTAAATCAGTTCNGGGTTGNAAGGGAAATNGTAATANAAGGTAAGGGGGCGAGCAGCAGGTGCCCCCTAGTAACTCTACAGTAGTAGAGTAATAGTTTATGATACTAGCGCGTCCGTAGGCTTGTTACGGCAGCAGTGGTTCCTAAGGAGGTTAAATAGTAAGGTAGTAGAGCACCATAGGCGACTTGTAGGCGCTAAGCAGGCGAGTCCTAAAAGGCGGGGAGATGGATCACGGGGTTTTCTCATTTTTCTTAAATAGAGTTTTCTCCCCACATGTAAATAAGGAGTAGTCCGTGTGGGCCTAATAGGGATCTAAATCGGACGTTAAGCAATGAATTATTATTATTATTATTATTATATACTCTAGTTAGCGTTTAAATAGGCGTCTGCCGGTTAACTAGTATTATATTTATTATAGGGGTTGGCAGTTTAATTATTAATATATTACTCGTTCTGTGGCGCTTTCTATTTAATATTATAGGCTAATAGGGTAGATATATTAATGGATTATAGAGCTAGTTCTATAGATTAATTTAACGGTAACGTAATCTATAAGTATGTGGCCACCTAACTAAAACGTAACGCGTTCCTTAACTACTATCTATAATGGCCACACCATAATAGTAGAATCCTCTTTTTAAAGAAGGTAGACTTGTTTAAGCTATTAAAGCCCATAAGCAAGGCTAGTTTATAAACTTTTAGTCTGCCACAACAACGCGGTAGCGTAGTGGGGTGGCTATATACTTATACTAGCCACTTACTTATAGATTACGTTACGTCTAAGATAATGCTATTATAGGGTTATAGATTAATTTCGTTAAAGAAGGTTACTGCTTTATATATAACGTGTTCCACTACCTAACTAACAATATCACTAAACCGGCCACCCTAAAAACCTACTAAAAATTAGAAAAACTACACCTTAATATCTTAATAACGACTTAATAATAAATTCCGAAATTTTATAATTAGCATTTTATTAGACTTAAAAAATAATATATTAAGTAGCTCTAGAGATATTATAATTTAGCTTAAAATTAGGGGCTAAAACCTAATATCTTAATAACGGCCAGGCTTATTACGCTAAAATTTTATTAAGAGTCTTAACGTAAGTATAAAAGGCTAATTATAAAATTTTGGAATTTATTATTAAGCCGTTATTAAGATATTAAGGTGCAGTTTCTCTAATTTTTAGTGGGCTTTTAGGGTAGCCGGTTTAGTAGTGTTGCTAATTAGGTAATAGAATACGTTAAAACAAGTTACTTCGCTTAATAAATAATATGCAGATTATTAGTACCCCCTAATGAAAAATTTAACCCAAATTTATAATAAGCTAATTAATTAACCTAAAGCTTTAATTTAGAGCTTTATTATATAGACCTTAATTAATATATATAGAGATAAGGTTTTCTAGGGGGAGACCCCCTAGGACCCCCCTATATAGAGCCCTTTATATAGGATATAATATAGTAGATTATAATTCTAATTTAAAGCTTTATAAACTAAATATTTTTTAATACCTAATAACTCAATCGCTACATAGCTGGAAGTAAAGTAAGTTTACTACCCTAACTCGATTAAATATACGTATAAGAAGAGATATAACTATATACCAAGACCCCTCCTCCTAATAGGTGGAGGCGGTGCGGTTATAGTAGCAACGTCTAATATAATTAATTAACTACGTTGTTACCTACCCTAGCGACGATGTAATAGCTTAGCGTTAAGTAATAGGAGGGAGAGGAGGAGGGGGAGGAGATTAGGGGGTGGCTTGGCCACTATAAGAAGGTTATAATATTAGTATAGTATTAAACTTTAAAAATCGTGTCCTGGGAGCTTGATTGATAACCCCTATATAAAACGTTAATAACGTTTAGTTGTAGAGCTTTAAACTGGTAGATCTCCTAGGAATACCTATTATAAGCAGCTCTAAGTATAAAATCTAAAATATTTAGTAGTGGTATAAGTATATAATGGGGTATATATTTGCGTTCCTAAATATTATTATATAACGCAGTTTTTAAGTGATAAAAACTAGCCATTAATATTACTCAATTAACACCTACTAGAGGTTCCTCTGTTTTTTCTATTTTCTTTCTTACCCGTCTCCTTATCTAATGCTATTTATATTACTATATTAACTAATAAATCCTTTAATAGGGACTAAGGAGGAGTATTAGAGCACCTCTAGCTTTTATAAGGAAGAAGAAAAGAAAAAAGGAAGGTATAAAGGGAGTATTTATAAATAGGAGGAGGCCTATATATTACGGACCTTATATCGGCAGTAGTACGACTACTAAGAAGAGATATAAATGGGTTGGTTAAGATAGTATAGGAGGCGCTAGAACCGATCGAGCTATAGGATAAGAGGTAGCTAAGTTATATAGCTAGTTACGTTATAAGTTTGGAATGTGGGAACGTAGGAATATAGGAACGCGATATACTAATATACTAACGTACTAATATACTAAACACTTTACTATAGGGAGGAGTTATATATTTAAGGGCAGATGGTCTTTATAGATAGTTTCTCTTCTTTATAGTAAATCTTAAAATATAATTAGAGTTAATCTATTAGGCAACTACTCTACTAGTTATTATTACGTTGTTAGCTTCTTATTTACTTATATACCCGGCCCATTAATAAGTTTACTATAGTTTCTACTATAAGGCTTCATTATATATTTATTACTAAGGTTATAGTATTAATAAAGTTAAATAACATGCTACTAAAAGCAGCAGCTATAATAGCGTTGACGGCAGCGACTACCTTAAGATTAAGTAATAACACTAATATAGCAGATACTAACTCTTAGCTAGTTACCGTTGGATAGCTATAAAAAATAGTTAATTAATTAATAGATAATAATAGGATACTTAAAGAAAGGATTAATAGGATTAGAGTGGCTAAGGTTAAGTTACTCTTAATTAAGCAATTCTTAGGAGAGAAGTTAAAGCTTAAAGGATTTTTTATATAAATGCACTTTAAAGTTATATAGGAAGGAGTTAAACTAGGAACGCCTATAGATTAAGTCGCTTATATAGGATTATTCCTAATAGGGAGAGCACTTAAGTAGTTTAAGCCTTACCTTACGGAAGTATAAGAGTATGGTATAACGACCACTAACTAAGAGGTATAGTATATATTTTTAAGTTAGAGCGGGTCCGCGGAACGTTTAATATAGATATTTAGAAACCTAAAGGCAACTACTACGGTAGAAAGAAAGCTTTAAAACCTAGTTTAGAGAACTTTAGCAATTAAATATATAATATAGTTTTAAATATTGGCAATATAAGTTAAATGGAATAATAAGGCGCTTATAGTATTGTTAGTTACATAAGGTAATATTACATAGCTACGGTTCGTAGATAGTATGGTAATTGTTATTATATATATTTTTCTTGCTTTAGGAAGGGCGAGGAGCTTAGGGCTCCTTGCTACGCTAGTGCCGCGGCAACACGTAACGGCAACTTGCCTTATATAACGGCAACTTGCCTTACGTAACAGCAACTTACCTATATTCCCAATACTAGTAACTCTGCTTTTACGGTTGCTATCTATATATATATACCGCTTAACGAGTATAATAAATATTAATCCTTTTTACTTACTATTGCCATTGTAATATAAGTCTCGCTGTCCCAAAATCTACCTCTTAGCACGTAGTGCTTTCTTACTTAGGAGTCGCAGGCAGATATCTTGTTAGAAAGGCTGCTAAGGCGCTAGTAGTAAGCGAGCTAATAGTGATTTTCTATCCCGGGGATGGAAAATCCTAATTGGCTGGTTTAAATTAGGGTTTGCAGAATATTATACTCCTACTCCCTTTTAACTTAACCTTTAACTCGTATATATAGAGTATTTATATTAATAAACGTCTCTAGTGCCTTATTTAGATTCGCCTTTATTATTATATCTACTAGGTTATCTTAGCCATTAATTTATTAAATTTTAAAGAGTTTTTAACGCTTATAGGATTGCCAAAGTGCTATAATATTAATTATTAGGCGCTTTTTCTTTATAGTACTAAGCTTAACTAAATACTTATAGAGGGAATATAAGTCGGTGTATATAATTATAGGGATAGTAAAAACTTTAAGTTAATCTATAATTATCTTTAGGGTAGTTCTAATTGTAATTGCTATATTAACTCCGCCGACTATTCCGTATATCTCTAACGCTAGGACGCTTTAAGTGACGCGCTTACTCTTAGTTAAGCTCTAATAAATAAGATTGCTATAGATTATAAAGTTATTCTCTTTATTAGATTTATTTGCGATAATAATCTTATATCCTAATTAGGAGCTAAAATCTTTATTATTTATAAACGATCTATTAATAAATATAAAGAGCTTAGCGGTAGGAAGACTAATAGGTATATAGAGTAGTCCCCGATTAAGATGGTTTATTTATTAAAAAAAAACATTTATTTAGGGTAAGAATATTATCCTTAGTTAGTTTCTAATGTTAGGCGGTAATAAAGAGATTAAATAAAGCCTTAGGTTAATAGATAGAAGTAATATAAGCTCTATAAGCGCGTTACTTTATATATCCTTACTTTAGAGAATTAGTGTTAATAATATTAATCTTCTTACCTTAACCCTTTTGGCGTAAAGCAATGGAATCCTTATTTAGGGAGAGGGTGCATTTATTAAAGAGCAATAATATTATTAACTTAAGCTTTTCCTTTGGCTTTGCTATAAGATTTACCTTTACTAACTTATCTTCTTTAAGAGCTAAGAATTAGTCGTTTCCTAAGATAATTATATTATTAGTTTATATGCCAATAATTCTAAATAGAGTTTCTATAGTTATAATTAGGAAGCATAGGTTAAATATAAAAGTAGTTATTAAAAGCTTCTCTTTGTGGTGCTTACTATAGGTAGCCTATTAATAGGTTCCTGCCTCTACGATTTTATATAATTGTATCTTTGGGATATTAGTAACGAATTTACTCTAAAAAGTATGCTAATATTAAGCGCTAAAGGTGCGTCTCTAATTAGGTATAGGCCTAAGTAATATCTTATAAATAGACCGCTATTCTATTCTTTATTAAGGAGGGAGCTAACGTAATAATAACTTATTAACTAGCTTGTTAAATTATAGGAGATTATATAAAAATTACCTCCTTACTATTATTATTATAACCTTAGATAATAAGCCTTAATTTCTTAAATAGGGTATTAGTAGCTTTGCCTTTAATCTTATTAACTATTCTTAATTTAAAGATGCGAACTTTGTTAAACTTAGTAGGGTTATACTTCTTAAATTTAAAGATTCCTCTTATAATAAGACCGTTAATCTCCTACTTATTAGATGCTTAAAAAGGAGCTTTAGGAGTTATAATACGACCTTCTTTTTAGAGCTGTTTTGCGAGCTTAAAGTTAGCCTTTTCCTTAGTTATTATAAAGGCTATTAATAACTTAATTCCATTTTTAATAGCGGTAATAAATTAATAAAATATTAGTGATTTTATAATCCCTTCAGGCGACCTTTACCGCGTTATAGTTGCGGCACGTCTACTATAATTATATTAGGATTATAGTTGTCTTCTAGAGTATATTAATCGTAGTTTTCCTTTAGGGTATCTTTTAGGGTATCCTATAAAGGCTTAAAACTATTATCTTTATAGTAAGGCTTAATAACGGTTAAATGGAATTAAGTGGGTCTATAAGACATCTAAATAATATAAGTTTAACTATTAATTATAATAAGTTAATATAGGCCTAACTATTCTCCCTTTTTATACTATATGCATACCTTAGACTAGAGTGGTAGATTAAGCGTAGTTAAGGTATTTAGGCCATTTTTTATTCCTAGTACGTTGTTAACCTAGCATATAGCGTAGAGATATTATACCTCCTTTATTGCCTTATAAATAGCCTTAGCTTATTATATAATAGAAGGAGATAGTAAAGAATTATTAGTTATTTAAGGGTAGGCGCTAAAGACTAGTAATGTAGGTATAAGTCTATCTAGGCTAGCGGAATTATTAACGGCTTTAATAGCTATTTATAAGGTAAGTTTTTCGCTAGCGTTCTTTAGTTTTAAAGAGATAATCTTATATATATAGCGTAATAGCGCGTAATATTGCTTTACTTTTTTAATACTATTATATACCTTAATAGGGACTTCCTTAACCTTAATTGCTATTGCCTTTGTCTATTATTAAAACTTTATAAATAAGAAGTTCTTTTTTATATTATGGACGATTTAATTAGGGGGTCCTAAGTAGATATTAATTTAGTATAATTAAAGGGTATCCTATACGTTCTTAGCTAATATATCCTTTAAAAAACGTGCGGCTTAGAAGAAAGTTAAGAAGTTAATAACTTAGAGTATTAGCTTACCGCTAAGATATATAACGTTAATAATAATACAGAAGTTAAAGTTATAGTTATCTTTAAGGGTGAACTTAAATTGGCTAGGGGACTTCTAGTTTATTTAGTAGTAATAGTAGTACTTTATAAGATGCTTAATCGCCTTAATCTTAACTTTATAACCTACTTATTAAAGAACCTTAAGTAATTAATAAACTAATAGGTAACTAAAACGGCGGTGTAGTTAGCGTAATTTTAACTTAGTTAAATAGCTCTAAGTAATGCTCTTTTCTAGTTATTAAAGGAGTAACTAAGAGTGACCCTACTTATGTATAATAGGCACCCAACTATCTCCCTATATAAGTATATTCTTAAGGTTATTAAGCTTAACGCCTAATTTATTTATATTCCTAATGTAGAATAGAAATAGGGTGTTTATAGGAATAATATAGAAAGTAATATATTCTAAGGGGGTTTAGACCCTAATTATGCTAAGAGAGATTATAGTACCTTTGCTAAAACGAATTGTATATTAGCCTACCGTTAATTAGTTAATCTAAATAGAGCTATTAAGCTTCTAGAGAGCTTAAACTTAAGGTTCTCCTACTATAGATACTCCTGCGGCTCTAGTATCTGGCATAATACTATAGAAGATATTCGCCGAGTATCTATTATTAAAGGAGAACATAGAGCTCTCCTTTAGCTTATTAAAGATATTTAACTTTATAATAGAATGGAGCGTAGATTAGTTATTAAGAATAGCGATGGTTTGTATACTATTTACCTTACTATACTTAGTAAAGTATTAGTTAGGTAAGTAGTTCTCAATTTCTATATCTATAAGGAGCTATTTGGCCTTATTAACCTTACCCTTAAGATTTTTTACGCCTTTATATTAAACTAGAAAGCTTTAAAAGTAGGCCGTAGTAACCTTATAATTTTTAATATTTCTTATACTTTAGTAAAACTTATTATATACCTCCTTTTATTTATTAAGAGAATACCTAGTTAACTAGTAATTTGGTTTCTTATAAATGTAGCACTTCTTTTAGCAATTACTTTAGAATGAACCTCTATAAGGACCTCCATGATTTCCTTATAGTTAATATTAATTATACCCTTTACCGTATTCCCTACTACGGCTACTATATATTTAATTAGTCTAGTTATAATTATATTAGTTAGGAATACTTAGTTAGGTAATATTGGTTATATAAGGGGATATCACGTAGCTACGGTTCGTAGATAGTATAATAATTGTTCTTTTATTTTGATGTTGTTGTTAAAGAAAGGGGTGAGGAACTTAAGGTTCCTCACCACGCTAGTGCCGCGGCGGCACGTGACGGCAACTTGCTGCACGTAACGGCAACTTGCCACACGTGACGGCAATATGCCTTATATGCCTTTATTCCCAACACTAGCAACTCTTCTTTTGTGGTTGCCATCTATATATATATATACCGCTTAACTAGCGGAACAAAAATCAATTCTCCTTACTTACTATTGCTATTATAATATAAGTCTCGCTGTCCTAAAATTTGCCTCTTAGTATATGGTGCTTTCTTAATTATAAGTTGTGGGTAGGTATCTTATTAGTAGGGCCGCCAAGGCGCTAGCGGTAAGCGAGCCAATAGCGATTTTCTATCCCGGGGATGGAAAATCCTAATTGGCTGGTTTAAGTTAGGGTCTGCAGAATCTAACTAATTAGATAACTTTAACCGCTGGTTGAAGTTCCTGAATATCTTAAGACCTTACGTAACTAAGAAATTTCTAGGGACTCCCTTTTAACCTAACCTTTAACTTATATATGTAGAGTATTTATATTAACAAACGTCTCTAGTGCCTTATTTAGGTTCGCCTTTATTATTACATCTACTGGGTTATCTTAGCCATTAATCTATTAAATCTTAAAGAGTTTTTAACGCTTATAGGATTGCTAAAGTGCCATAATATTAATTATAAGGCGCTTCTCCTTTATAGTACTAAGCTTAACTAAATACTTATAGAGGGAATATAAGTTAGTATATATAATTATAGGGATAACAGGAAATTTGAGTTAATCTATAATTATCTTTAGGGTAGTTCCAATTGCAATTGCTATATTAACTCCGCTAACCATTCTATATATCTTTAACGCTAGAACGCTTTAAGTAACGCGCTTGCTTTTGGTTAAGCTTTAATAGATAAGATTACCGTAGATTGTGAAGTTATTCTCTCTAGTAGATTTGTTTGTAATAATAATCTTATATCCTAGCTAGGAGCTAAAATCTTTATTATTTATAAACGATTTATTAATAAATATAAAGAGCTTAGCGGTAGGAAGGTTAATAGGTACATAGAGTAGTCCCTAATTAAGATGGTTTATTTACTAGAAAAGACGCTTATTTAGGGTAAGGATATTATCCTTAGTTAGTTCCTAGTATTAAGCCGTAATAAAGAGATTAAATAAAGCCTTAGGTTAATAGATAGAAGTAACATAAGCTTTATAAGCACGTTGCTCTACATATCCTTACTTTAGAGAATTAACGTTAATAATGTTAATCTTCTTGCCTTAGCCCTTCTGGCGTAAAGTAATAGAATTCTCGTTTAGGGAGAGGATGCATCTATTAAAGAGTAATAGTATTATTAAGTTAAGCTTTTCCTTTGGCTTTACTATAAGATTTGCCTTTACTAGCTTATCCTCTTTAAGAGCTAAGAATTAGTCGTCTCCTAAGATGATTGTATTATTAGTTTATATACCGACGATTTTAAATAGGGTTCCCGTAGTTATAATAAGGAAGTAGGGATCAAATATAGAAGTAGTTATTAAAAGCTTCTCTTTATAGTGCTTACTATAGGTAGCCCACCAGTAAGTTCCTGCCTTTGCGATTCTATATAATAGCTTAAGTATAACCATAATTGTATCTTTAGGATACTAGTGGCAAATTTACTCCAGAAGGTATACTAATATTAAACGCTAAAGGTGCGTCTCTAATTGGGTATAGGCTTAAATAATATCTCGTAAATAAACTACCATTCTATTCTTTATTAAGGAGGGAGCTAATGCAACAATAACTTACTAACTAGCTCGTTAAATTATAGGAGATTGTATAAGAATTATCTCTTTACTATTATTGTTGTACCCTTAGATAATAAGCCTTAATTTCTTAAATGGGGCGTTAGTAGCCTTGCCCTTAATCTTATTAACTATCCTTAACTTAAAGATACGAACTTTATTAAACTTAGTAGGGTCATACTTCTTAAATTTAAAGACTTCTCTTGTAATAAGACCGTCGATCTCCTACTTATCGGATGCTTAGAAAGGAGCTTCTGGGGTTATAATATAACCTTCCTTTTAGAGCTGTTTTGCGAGCTTAAAGTTAGCCTTCTCTTTGGCTATTATAAAGGCCATTAATAACTTAACTTTATTCTTAATGGCGGCAACAAATTATTCTTTAAAATTAATAAGATATTGGCGATTTCGTAATCCCTTTGGGCGACCTCTATCACGTCATAGTTATAGTATATCTACTATAATTATATTAGAATTATAGTCGCCTTCTAGAGCATATTAATTATGGTTCTCCTCTAGGGTATCTTCTAGGGTATCCTATAAAGGCTTAGAATTGTTATCTTTATAGTAAGGCTTAATAATAGTTAAATAGAATTAAGTAGGTCCGTGAGGCATCTAAATAGTATAAGTTTAGCTATTAATTGTAATAAGTTAGTATAGGCCTAACTATCCTCCCTTTTTACGCTATATGCGTACTTTAGACTAGAGTGGCAGATTAAGCGTAGTTAAGGTATTTAGGCCATTTCTTATTTCTAGTACATTATTAACCTAGCATATAGCGTAGAGACGTCGCACCTCCTTTATTACCTTATAAATAGCCTCGGCTTATTATATAATAGAAGGAGATAGTAAAGAATTGTTAGTTATTTAAGGGTAGGTACTAAAGACTAGTAATATAGGTACGAGTCTATCTGGGCTAGCGGAATTATTAATAGCTTTAATAGCTATTTGCAAGGTAAGTTCTTTACTAGTATCCTTTAGTTCTAAAGAGATAATCTTATATACGCGGCGTAATGGCGCGTAATATTATTTTACTTTTTTAATACTATTATATGCCTTAACGGGGACTTCCTTAACCTTAATTACTATTACCTTTATCTGTTATCGGAACTCTATAGATAAGAAGTTCTTTCCTATATTATAGATAATTTAATTAAGGGGTTCTAAATAGATATTAATCTAGTATAACTAAAGGGTATCCTATACGTTTCTGGCTAATATATCTTTTAAGAAACGCGCGGCTTAGAAGAAAGTTAAAAAGTTAATAACTTAGAGCACTAGCTTGCCGCTAAGATATATAACGTTAATAATAATATAGAAGTTAAAGTTATAGTTATCTTTAAGGGTAAACTTAAATTGGCCAGGGGACTTCTAGTTTATTTAGTAGTAATAGTAGTACTTTATAAGATGCTTAATTGCCTTAACCTTAACTTTATAGCCTACTTGCTAAAGAACCCTAAGTAATTAATAAACGGATAGGTGGCTAAAACAATAGTATAGTTGGCGTAATTCTGATTTAGTTAAGTGGCTTTAAGTAACACTCTTTTCTAGTTAATAAAGGAGCAACTAGGGGTAACCCTACTTACGTATAATAGGCACCTAATTATCTCCTTAGATAAGTATATTCTTAAGGTTATTAAGCTTAATGCCTAATTTATCTATATCTCTAATATAAAATAGAAATGGGGTATTTGTGGAAATAACGTAAAAACTAATATACCCTAAGGGGGTTTAAACCCTAATTATGCTGAGAGAGATTGTAGTACCTTTGCCAAAACGAATCGTATACTAGCCTGCCGTTAAATAGTTAATCTAAATAGAGCTATTAAGCTGCTAAAGGGCTTAAACTTAAGGTTCTTCTACTATTAATACTCCTACGGCTTTAGTATCCGGTATAATACCATAGAAGACATTTGCCGTGTATCTATCGTTAAAGGAAAACGCGGAACTCTTCTTTGGCTTATTAAAGATATCTAATTTTGTAATAGAATGGAGCGTAGATTAGTTATTAAGAACAGCAACGGTTTATATACTATTTACCTCACCATACTTAGTAAAGTATTGGTTAGGTAAGTAGTTCTTAATTTCCATATTTATAAGGAGCTATTTAGTCTTATTAACCTTACCCTTAAGATCTTCTACGCCTTTATATTAAACTAGGAAGCTTTAAAAGTAGGCCGTAGTAACCTTGCGATTTCTAACGTTTCTTATACTTTAACGGAACTTATTATATACCTCCTTTCGCTTATTAAGGGAGTGTCTAGTTAACTAGTAATTTAGCTTCTTATAAACGTAGCACTTCTTCTAGCAATTACTTTAAAATAAACCTCTACGAGGACCTCTATAATTACCTCGTAGTTAATGTTAATTATACCCTCTTTTGTATTCCCTACCACGGCCACTATATATTCGATTAGTTTAGTTATAATTATATTAGTTAGGAATACTTAGTTAGGTAAGGTTTTTAGTATAAAACTATTAAGATTCTTATATTTGTATCGCAGTACCTATAGCGGAGTGTAGCTTAGCATATACTCCTTTAAATATATTTATAGGTTTATATAGCGCTAAGTTGCACTTAGAAACGCTATAGTATGCTAAGATAACCTAGTCCCTTAGGCTATTCTTATTTTAGTAAGTTTCGGTAAGGCCACGTTAGATTTTCTAAAGTTTATTAAAGAGTAGTTAAAGGCACTCTAAATAAGTCTTTATTAGGTTAGAAGTAATAGCTCTCTAGAATATAGTCTCCCGCTATTTAGATATATAAAGTTAGCAATTTTTATCGGTTTTAAAGTGGGCTCTAGTAAGCTAAAGCATTGTATTAAAGTTATAGTTTTTACCCATAATATAGTCGTAATAGAATATTGCTGCCTATCCCTTTAACATAATAGAGAAGGCGTAGTGGTACTAGTGGTATTAAATTTTAACCTTATTGCAACAGTCATAAAAGACCTATAGTTTTGCTCCGAGTATATTATATAATTCTCCTCTAAACTTCTTCTCTTTATCTAAATATACCTTTATTAGATTCGTAACTTCTTATAGTAGAGGGTCACCGGTTAGCTAGAGTAGAGAAGCTAAAGGCAGCGGAGGTAGAGAAAGAGTACCTCTTAGTAGGAGGGCACCTCTAGGTAGGAGAGCACCTTTAGGTAGAAGAGTAGCGTTCTAGGGGTTTCGTTCTAAATTAAAGTTGCCTTCTAAAGAATATAGGTTAGTTTTAGGTTTCCGTAGTTAATATATAATCTTAGCTTCCGTCTATACTAGTTCTTCTATACTAGTAATAACGGCCTAAATATTACTAGCAATTAGGTTACCGTTCTTAGTAACGTATACCCCATTCCTACGGAGGAAGTCTTAAAAATCCTAAATAATATTAACATTGCTAAGCGCCTAGGTATTAGCGGTCCATCCTACAAAATCCTCCCTAAAATATTCCCATAGCTGTATATCGGCGTAGTATTTACTTTGGTAGAATATAATACGGTATAGGAGAAAGCCATTAACTTATTTTGCGGTATAAGTTATTATATTAAAGGTAAATTCGTCCTAATTTTTATTAATAAGTTTCGCGTATAAAGCTACCCCTAGTAGTAAGGAGTCTTCCTAGTCGTTTAAAGTAGGCATAGCCATATTTTTGGAGGGAGGGAAGTGTTATTGGCGTAGGGATTGTCGTTTGGTACGCATTCGTGATGTGTATTTGTCGTTTAGTACGCGTTTATCGTTTAGTACGCGTTTAGACGTATATTTGCGATTATAGGGCTTAAGACCAGTTCTGGCCTTAAATCGCGAAGACTTGTAAAGCGTATTGTTCTGCGTAATGGACATAAGAATCCGTAATCTTAGAAAGGCTTAGGACTAGTTCTAGCCTTTAGATCCTTAGATTTATGGAAGAGTTCTATTTAAGGTTTAGGACCAGTTCTAACCTTAAAAGACAGCTTCCTCTAGCACGAGTAGCACTGGTATAGTAGCTCGTCTCTTCTTAGTGGAATACCTTGCTGTTCTATAATATAACAGTAAAGTTAACCACTAATTAGTGTTGGTTACACAAGGGGATATCACGTAGCTACGGTTCGTAGATAGTATGATAATTGTTCTTTTATTTTAATATTATTGTTAAAGAAAGGGGTGAGGAACTTAAGGTTCCTCACCACGCTAGTGCCGCGGCGGCACGTGACGGTAACTTGCTGCACGTAACGGCAACTTGCTATACGTAACGGCAATATGCCTTATATGCCTTTATTCCCAATAGGTAAAGTTTTTAGTATAGAACCGTTAAGATTCTTATATTTATATTACAGTACCTATAGCGGAGCGTAGCTTAGTATATACTCCTTTAAACATATCCGTAGGTTTATATAGCGCTAAGTTATACTTAAGAATGCTACGGCATGCTAAGATAACCTAGTCCCTTAGGCTATTCTCATTTTAGTAAGTTTTAGTAAGGCTACGTTAGATTTTCTAAAGTTTATTAAAGAATAGTTAAAGGCACTCTAAATAAGTCTTTATTAAGTTAGAAGCGATAACTTTTTAAAATATAGTCTCCCGCTATTTAGATATATAAAGTTAGCAATTCTTATTAGTCTTAAAGTGGGCTTTAGTAAGCTAAAGTATTATATTAAAGCTATAGTTTCTACCTGTAATATAGTTGTAATAAAATATTACCGCCCGTTCCTTTAATATAACTAAGAAAGTATAATAAAACTAGTAGTATTAGATTTTAACCTTGCTGCAGCAGTTATAAAAGACCTATAGTTTTATTCCAAGTATATTATATAATTCTCCTTTAAACTTCTTCTCCTTGTCTAAATATACCTTTATTAAATTTATAACTTCTTATAGTAAAGGCTTACTAGTTAGCTAAAGTAGAGGAGCTAGAGGTAGCGGAGGTGGAGGGAGAGTACCTTTAGGTGGGAGAGCACCTTTAGGTAAGAGAGTACCTCTAGGTAGAAGGGTAGTATTCTAGGGGTTTTATTCTAAATTAAAGTTACCTTTTAAAGAATATGGGTTAGTTTTAGGTTTCCGTAGTTAATATATAATCTTAGCTTCCGTTTATACTAGTTCTTTTATACTAATAATAACGACCTAAATATTACTAGTAATTAGGTTACTGTTCTTAGTAATATATACCCTATTTCTATAAAGGAAGTCTTAAAATTTCTAAATAATATTAATATTGCTAAGTACTTAGGTGTTAGCGGTCCATCCTGTAAAATCCTCTCTAAAATATTTCTATAGCTATAAATTAGTATAGTATCTACTTTGGTAGAATATAATACTGTATAGGAGAAAGCTATTAACTTATTTTGTGGTATAAGTTATTATATTAAAGGTAAATTTGTCCTAATTTTTATTAATAAGTTTCGCGTATAAAGCTACCCTTAGTGGTAAGAAGTCTTCCTAGTTGTTTAAGGTAGGCGTAGCCATGTTTTTAGAGGAAGGGAAGTGTTATTAGTATAGGGATTGTTATTTAGTACGCGTTTATGACGTATATTTGCGATTATAGGGCTTAGAACTAGTTCTAGCCTTAAATCGCAAAGACTTATAAAGCGTATTGTTCTGCGTAATAGACGTAAAAATCTATAATCTTAGAAAGGCTTAGGACTAGTTCTGGCCTTTAGATCCTTAGATTTATAGAAGAGTTTTATTTAAGGTTTAGGACTAGTTCTAACCTTAAAAGATAGCTTTCTTTAGCACGAGTAGTACTGGTATAGTAGCTTATCTCTTTTTAGTGGAATACCTAGCTGTTCTATAATATAATAGTAAAGTTAACTACTAATTAGTGTTGGTTACATAAGGTAATATCACGTAGCTACAGTTTGTAGATAGTATGGTAATTGTTATTGTATATATTTTTCTTGCTTTAGGAAGGGCGAGGAGCTTAGGGCTCCTCGCCACGCTAGTGCCGCGGCGACACGTAACGGCAACTTGCCTTACGTGACGGCAACTTACCTTGCGTAATAGTAACTTGCCTATATTCCTAACAGGTATAGTATAAGTAAGGACTTAAAGTAAAAGTTTAGAATATAATTATCTTAATAGAAAATGCGGATACTTTTAGGGATTTAATTAATTAAGTAATTAAGATTAATAATAGGATCTACTAAAGAGAGTAGACTAAGAAGGGTTAGGATAGAGTTCTATAGTTATATAAGGCGTAAAGTACGTATTAATAAAGCTAAAGTTAGAAACTATAGTATAGCGCAGAGCTAATAGACCTAAGTAGTGTTATAGACGCTTTAAGTACGATGTTACGACTACTTAGAGAAGAGACGGAAGAAGCTAGTTAGTTAATTCAGGCACGGTCTAGGATAGAGCCGATAGAACTATATGACGAGGAATGGTAACCGAGGTTATATAATATACTACGTATTAAACAAAAGGAATAAGAGGAACTTACGTACCTTATGTATAAGACGTATATTACGTATAAGAAGGATTTTATAGGAGTACGGTTGTGTATTTAAGGACCCTTAGTCCCTACCTAGATAGTTCCTTCCTTATAGTGATTCTCAGAATACAATTAGAGTTAATCTGTTAGGTAACTACTCCACCAGTTATTATTACTTATTGACTTTTGTACTTGTATTTCCTATACACCTAGCCCAATAACAGGACCCATTGTAGTTCTTACTACAAGGTTCTGTTATAAGTAGTATTAAGGAAAACTAAAAATAGAATAAACGACTATAGAAACCTAGAAGATAAGGATTAAGTAATTAAAGGTCTAAAGAGTAGAGGCTAAACTAGGGATCTTAGCAGCAGAAGACGTTTAGGCGAACTCTATAGTAAGAAAAATGGTTTAAAGAAGGAGCTTATATAAATTGCGGAAAATAGGGTTATTACATTAAAGACTATAGAAGTGGTTAGAGTTACTATATAGTAAAAGGAATAAGACTAGTAGAAGATATATACGTATAGAGAAATAATAGTATACTATAAGGAATAAAAGAATGTTTAATCTAAAGTTTCGCGTTTTATTATAATAACGTATACCGAATTTATAAGGACGCTAAGTACGGCGTAAGCTATTGGCTATAGAAGCTAAAATTATTAAAGTTTAAAGGAACTAATAAACTAGTCTATAGATTGGATATTAAGGATAATAAGTTTAATATAGGCGAAACATTCTATAATAATAAGGCAATAAAAGCAGCTTACTAGGAGTATGTAGACCTTAGAAATATTATATAAGAGGTAGAGGATAATTCCACTATAGAATAGGGAATATTAGTAGGGATTAAGACCCCACTAGATATAATATCTATTACTTTATAAAACGCAAGAGAAGTAGAATAGTAAACTACTTTAGCACTTAATAAAGGTAAAAGGCTAAAGGCTTAAGATTCTTAAGAAGAGATATAAGACGCTTAAAATTCCTAAGATGGGATAAGATAAGCTTAAGGACCTATAATAGATAATAACCGATAGAGCAGAGTAATAGCTTAGTTTAGTAATATATAAATAAGCTTAGGATGAAGTCTCCTAAAGGCATAAGACTCTTAAGACGAGATAAGAACATTAAAGAAGCCTAGTTAGACTAAGGCTGGAGTAAAGCTTAAGATAGAAGTAAGCTTAGGATTAAGAATCCTATAGGACTAAGATTTCTGAATATAAATAAGGACTATTAAATAAACTAAGATTTTAAAGATCTACTTATAAGAAATAAACCAAAAGAAAATATAGAGGAATTTAGATAGAGAATCCTTATATAGTAAGAATAAAACCTAGATTAATAGACTAGTATACTAGGTCGTATAAGGGATAAAGCACCTATATAAAGAATTACTAATAGGCCTAGGGTAAGTACGCTAAGAGCTAAGTAGCTTATTAAACTAGAAGATAAAGAGGATCTAGGGATCCCTATTAGGTTTAAAGAATAACATACTAAAGGCTATTATAATGTAGTAATAAGAAGATACTTCCTTATAGATAAGCTATATACACTTATATAGCTGTACTAAAAGTAGTATAGGCAGCGATATAATAATAAGTAGGAAGATTTTTATATATAGTTAGATAAACGAGTTATCTAGGACCACCCTATTATAGAAAAGGCTATAACTTATATTAAGGGAGCCTTAATTATAATATTAAAGGATTTAAAGGAACGATTAGAGGACTAGAGAAGCGAAAGGCGTATCTTAATACCTACGAATAAAGTCGCAACGTTTAGATTAGCATAGTAGAGGTTTAAACTTAAAGATAAGGACGAGTTAAGAGTTAACCTAAAGCACCTAGCGTATTACATATTAGTATGGATTATATATATAGATAATAAATACAAAATATATAAAAATCTAAAAGAGAAAAATCGGAAGTACCCTATAAGGATATATTAGGCGCTAGATAAGCAATAGTATAAAAATACTAAGTATACGCATAGATGGCATCTAGTAGAAGTTTAGGAGTTAGGAGATTTAATACTTTAATTAGGAAAATTCCTTACGGAAGAATGCTTAAATAGATAATAGTAGTAGGAATACCTAGAGAATACGTGTCTATAGTATATAGAGGATAAAAAGCGAACTAGGTATTGGCTAAAGAGCGAGCTAAGTATATTAGAATTAAACAGTTAATAGTTAGGAAAAGTAGAGGCCTATAAAACTAGAAAGAGCTAGTAATAGAGCCTTAGACCCTTAAAGGAATTTAAGGACAATACCTAAATTTATAAGTTAATTAGTAAGATTAGCAGTTTAAAGTACTAATAGATAGTAGAGTAATGAGAAACCATATCTTACTAGTAGTAGTAAAAAGAATAGGATTACCTTATAGATAGAAGGAATAACCTTACCTATTAGTTATAATTTTAGGAGATCTGATAGCCTATAGAGGAAGTATTATTAACCTTAAAATAGGACCTATTTAGATAACTATTAAAGGAAGATAAATTAAGATATCTTTTAATATCCTACTATTAGGGCGGGATGAGGCAGTATTAGGTATACCTTAGTTATAGGAATATAATCTAAAGATTAATTAGATTATAGGTTAGGTTAATATTAGGGATACTTAATAATATAAGATATAATAGTAAACTAAGTTAGTATAGTACTAAGTTAGAGCGATATATAAAGAGATTAAGTAAGGTTTAAGTTATATACTAAAGAGATACTATAAGTATGGTAAGAAACTATAGAGCCTAGAAAGTAAAAAGCTAGTAGACTATATAATATAGGACTATAAGATTTTTTTAACCTATAAGCTTACTTAAGAGGAGTTTAAAGTACTTAAAGAGTTTATCTAAGAGAACTTATAAAAGGAATATATTAGACTATTATAGTTATTAGTAAAATATCCAGTATTATTTATACTAAAGAAGAACGGAAAACTTAGGCTATATATTAACTATAGATAGTTAAATAGCATTACCTAAAAGGATAGGTAGAGATGCTTATAGAGTACTATTTTAAAATTTAGTATACTAAAGGAACTAAGAATGTAAGAGTAAATATACTTAGTAGAAAAGCTAAATTATAGAATAATAAAAAAACTATTAAAAGTAATATTACGCAAAAATAAGGATAGATTAATTAGATATAATTACCCTAAGCTAGTAGTAACTTAAGAAAATAATAAACTAGAAAGAGTCTATAAGATACTAAAGAGCTTTTAGGCGTAAAGAATTCTAGAAATATAACTAGAAGATCTATAGATGGATATATACGAGAATTAAGAAATAAAGTATATCCTAAAGAGTATAGCAGAGCATTTTATGGAAGATTTTTATAAGGGAATAACTTAAGGATATAATGGAGCAATAGGCTTAGTGTTAAGACTTTAGGAAGAATATATTATTAATAAAATCTAGGGTAAAGCTAGAAAAGTAATAAAAGAGTGTTTAAATTGCTAAAGGAATAAACTAATAAGGTATAAGCTATATAGAGGGCTATAACCTATTAAAATACTAGAGAGACTATAGGAGGTTATATTATAGGACTTTATCGTTAAATTACTAAAGTTAAGAGATCCTATTACCGGATAAGAATATAATATAATCTTAGTAATAGTAGACAAGTTAACTAAATAGGGCTACTTTAGAGCATGCGTAGAAGAAATTTTAGTAGAAGATATTACTAGAATCTATATTAAAGAAGTATTTATAAGATATAGAGTACTAAGTAAAATTATATTAAATAGATATTTAAGATTTATAGCAGCATTTTAGGAGGTATTCTTAGCGGAATAAGGAGTTAGAGCAGTAACTTCTACCGCATATTATCCGCAGATGGACGGTTAAATAGAAAGATTAAATTAGATGCTAGAATAGTATCTAAGGCATTATATTAATTATATAGTTTATATATAATATAACGCTATAAGAAGGAATAGGTATATTACCATTTAAGGTAAATTACGGATATAAGCTAAAAATATTGTTATTATTATAATAAGCGAAGAAAACGAGTAGCATAGCTAAAGAAAGGATAAAGACGTTAATAAATCTTTATATAGACCTTATAGAATTAGTAAAAAATGTATAAAAAAGAATAAAAAAGTACTATAATGCTAAGAGATCTAAGGGACTAGATCTTAAGGAGGGGAGCAAAGTATGGCTACTATATAAAAATTTCAAGAGCTGACGACTAAGTAAGAAATTGTCACGGCACTGACCTGACGCATACTGTTTCATACTGTCTCGTACTGTTTCCTACTATTAGCTAGTCCACCACTAGTACCTTAGCTGCTGGCCCTACTATTTATATATAATACCCCATTTCCACCTTCTTCTCCTCTTTATACTATAACGTAGTTATTTAGTCTACTTTATTGCAACACTGTAATAGTTTATAGTATCTCTAATTGCACCCTATCGCGATCTTTATTTTTCCCAGTCTACTATCTCCGTTTTCCTAGTATAATCGCAACCTAGCGCGACCAACAACACCATACCACAGTCCCAGACAATCTCAGCACAGTCTTAGCATAGCCTTAGTATAGTCTTAGCAATCTTAATATTACAGTTAGCTTTATAAAATTCCAATTACCTTACCTAGATCTTCTAGAATGGGCGACTATAATATAGACAACGTCCCGCTGACGAACCCTCGCGAAGCGCTCGCCCGCCTCCTTAATACCTCCTATACTAATATCGCCTAGGCAATTAGGAACGGTCCTAAATACCTAAAGGACCTTAATATAGCAGGAACCTTTTAGCAACTCTCTATATATACAGATTTCTTAACTAGTATTAAGAACGGCCTTTAAGCCGTTTATAGTAAAGGCTAAGCTATAAAGTCCTAATTTAAAAAAGCTTAATACAGAATTAACTCCCTTAAGATACTTAAACTATATATTAAACAATATAAATAGTAAGCCCTTATATACACCGAGACTATATAAAACTTAAGCTTCTAGATTATTATACTTACTAAGACTATTACTAATAAGAACCCTATTACTAGCTCCCCTCTTTTAACTAAGCCCTATAGAAAAAAGCGTAAAGCAAAAGATTTAACCCCGTTTAATAGTAAGGGATCACTAATTAAAAAGTAAGAAATTTTTAAAATATGGGAAATAAAAATCTAAGGCGTTTTTTAGAGGGATATAAAGTGCTTTAAGACCCTAATAGATAAAATCCTCTATATGTTAGACATGCTAACGGATAAGGCTTATAACTATATTAAATATGGCCTTAATATGCTATGTATATACCTAAATAACCTAAGTAAATAGACCTTTTCTAACTGAGAGTCTATGTTTATATATATAAGAGGACACTATAAGACTATAGATATAACCTAAGCGGCTAAAAATAAGTTAGATACCTTAAGCTAAGGTAAGTGTAACTACTAGTCCTAGAAAGCAGAGCTTAATAAGTTAATAATTAAAGCAAATAAGACCAAGGAACAAAAAGTGGATTTACTTAAAAAGAATATTTCCTCTAAGATAAAGGACCTAGCCCTTACCCTTAGCTATAAGATTGGCGATATTAACTATAAAGGCTAAAGTAAGTAGATAGATATATTCGCTTATAACCTATAAAACTATACCTACTATACTAAGTTAAATACCGCTAAGCTAAGTGCCGCTAGTAGCTATCGACCTATATTACTATATAATAACCCAATTAACCTAGACGTCGTTAAGTTCGGCAGCGGTAGTAATAGCCTCCTTAATAACGTCTAAAGATATTATATAAATAATAGACTCTATATAGCGTGTAGTTAACCTAGCTACTAGAAAGATACTTATAACCCCTAGCAAAACCTAAATCCCCTTCTAATACTACCGCGCTAACCCCCCCCCCCCCTAGCTACGGCGGATTCTTTAATAGAGGGGATAGTAATTAAAGCGGTAACTACGGATAAGGACGTAGGTTCGGATACAGAAACCCACCCCTATAATTCCCTTCCCTAACGCAGCCCTAGCCAATAGTCCCGTACACGAACTATGGATAAGTACTCTATATTACTACTAACTGTAAGACCGGCTATATTATTAGCGAAGTACCCCCTAGTATATATACACCATTAGAAACCAACACGTTAGGATATACTAGCTAAGACTATAACTACCAGCCAAGCCCTACAACGCAGCTATTAAAAGGCTAACCCTTAAACTAAGTCGCCTTTAAGGGTTAAAACTATACGGGGAGAAGGATAAAAGAATTAGATTTATACTACTAGATTAGTTAAACCTTATTCTAAACCAGCTGCTATTTAATCTTAGAACAGTAAATAATAATAGAAATTCCATCCTTATTTAGACTTACCTCTCCTTACTATATAACCTACTCCTAGAAGTTCTTATTAAAACAGTAAGCCTTATTAATAGTAGTAGTATAGCACTAGCGTTTATAGACGAAGACTTACTTATAAAGAAGCATAATATTATAATAAAAAGACTCCTAGTCCTAAAACTACTCCGCCTTACCAACGGACTCTAATCCAGCTTTATTACCTATTACTTTATAGTAAAAATAACAATTAGCCATTATATAGAATTTATACTTTTCTACATTATAAAGTTATCACCCTTAATATTAGTAATTCTTAAAATACCCTAGCTTAAAAAGCACAACCTAAGTATAAACTTCCCCGTTTTAGGGCTTAAGTTTAACTCTAATTACTATACCTATAACTATCTCCTATAGTATATCCCTAATTATAACCAAGTAGCACTATACGGACGTATTATATAGCTAACGCTTAGATACCGTTAGCTAATAGTAAAAGAGGTACCTAATACTAGTAAGCTAATATATATAGTAAATAAAATAGAGATTCTGGAAGACTAGACTACCGCCCTACCCCTAAGAAACACCGCCCCGCCCCTAAGAATATAAACATCGCCAGAACTATAAGTCCCCTATATATACCCGCTTAACCTAGGCCAGCTAATAAGATACCTAACTCTAAGTTATTTACTATACGTATATATAACCGCGCGTATAATAGCTAAAGGCGTTATAGCTAAGACTAAAACCAGAGTAATTAAGACCTCCCCCTATAACGCCTAACCTTATATCTATCTCCCACGCATACTATATAAAGCCGCTACTATGTTTTCGCCCCCTAGGGCCAACTAAGCCGCGCTAGCCTAGCTATAGCACTAAAGAACTAAACACGCCCTAAACTAAATAATATTAGATATACTTATGCCGTTAATTTCACCCAGTTCTGTAAATAAAAAGGCGTAAAGGTAATAAGGATCTATATAGCGGAGCTAGTAGAACTAATTAAATAAGAAGAATACTAACAGCTGCTTAAAGAGCTGCCTATAGGCCTAATAGAAGTACTAAACCTATTAGAAAAGTCTTTCCGCTGGCTAGTAGAGGGCGACTATATAATAGAAGAAGCCCGTAAAGCGCTACCCCCTTATTTTTATAATTTCCTTAAAACAAACTTAAAAACTAAGCCTAAGTCTCTACGCCAGAAGATAGTTAACACTAATATTAAAAAATTCCTAAAAGGCAAACTAGGATTAACCTATAAAGATATTTTATAACGCTTACTAAAGGAGTTCCGTAAATATATTAAGTACTTTCTCCCTAAAAATATAGATAAGCTGCCCCCTTACTAACTATGGGACTATAAAATTAAGATTATCCCCAGAAACTAGGCCCCGTACTATAAAAATAAACCACTCTTACTTACTAAACTTAGGTATATAAATAAGTGGATTAATAAGATACTAGATAAGGGTTTTATCCGCAAATCGACCTCACTAGCTACCGTACTACTCCTCCTCGCTGCTAAGCCCGGTAGCGATATATAAATCTACTATAACTACTAAGGCCTAAACATAGTTACTATTAAGAATTGGTACTTACTACTACTAATCCATAAGACACTTAACGCACTTTATAGTGCTAAGTACTTTACTAAACTTAATATAATTGCTACGTTTAACTAAATCCGGATTACGGAGGGCCATAAGTAGCTTATAGTATTTATTACCTAGTTTAGACTCTATAAAATACTAGTTATACTATTTAGCCTCTATAACGCACCCGCCACGTTTTAGAACTATATTAATTATATCTTATATAACGCCCTTAACAACTACTACACTGCCTACCTTAATAACGTCCTTATCTTTTCTAAAATATATGCCGAGCATACTAAGTATATAAATAAAATCATCCGAAGACTTAGTAATGCTAGACTTTAGATTAATATTAATAAGTCTAAGTTCTACTCTACTAAAACGAAATACCTTAGCTTAATTATCTTAACTAATGGTATAACTATAGACCCTAAGAAGGTATAGGCCTTATAGAAATAGAAGGACCCAATATTAATTAAAGAACTATAATAATTTCTTAGCTTCGCGAACTTCTACTAATAATTTATTTAAGGCTACTCTGCTATCGCTATACCTATAACAAAACTCCTAAAGAAGGACATTAGATGGCTATAGGGACTAAAATAAGCTAAATCGTTTAAGGCCCTTAAGGGAGCCTTTACCTTAGCACTAGTACTAGCATACTATAACTATATAAAGAAGATAGTAGCAGAAACAGACGTATTAAATTAGGCTTCTGGCGAAGTCCTTTCCTAGTATAATAATAATGGTAAATTAAAACCAGTCGCATTCTTTTCCGTAAAGCACTCTGCGCTAGAGTATAACTATAAGATCTATAATAAAGAACTCTTAGCTATTATTAAGGCTTTAGAGGAATAGCGTCCTAAGCTATAAGGGACTAAGGAGCCGTTTAAAATTATTACCGACTATAAAAACCTATAGACGTTTATAACTACTAAGTAGCTAAATTAATACTAAGTTTAGTAGGCAGAGTTCCTTTTATAGTTTAACTTTATAATTATATATAGACCCAGTAATAAAGCCACACTCCCTAATATCCTAAGCCGGCTACTAGAAATAAGGCCTAAGGACGCCAATAATAAACGCCTCCGCTACTAAGCCTAAGTTATTATACCGCCCTAGAAAATTAACCCTATAATCTTAGAAGAATTGCTATATAAGTCCTATAACTCTAATAATATAAAGTTTATAGCCGCTCTAGACCCTAAAATAGCCGAAAAGTTACTAAATAAGTTAATTTAGTTAGGATACTAGGAGAATAAACTCGTAAGAGATATAGTAGCGGCCCTATATAATTAGAAAGCTTGCTATTAACTAAAGAAGATTAGGAAATTACTCTGTTGCAATAAGTTAAAATATAATATTATTAACGGACAGATCTACTTCCGCTAATGCCTCTTCGTCCCTAACGCCCTAGACCTTTACCTACAAGTTATCTATCGCTCTTATAGTAGCGGCCCCGCTAATTACCCTAGCTGGGTTAAGACCCTTAACCTTTTAAACTAAATATATTGGTAGCTAGGAATCTCCTAATTTATAGCTACCTTTGTTAAAGACTATACCCTATACTTTCGTACTAAGACCCCCTATTTTACCCTACCCGGTTTCCTAAAGCTATTAAAACTACCCGCTCGCCTATAAACCGATATTTTAATTAACTATATTATAACACTACCGGTATACTAACGCTACGGTAAGGTATATAAACATATTCTTATTATTATAGACCGCCTAACTAAAATATAATACCTTATTTTAGTAATAGGACTCTTAATATAGGAGCTAGTTAACGGCTTTATTAATAATATATATAAGCTCTATGGTATACTAAGCACGATTATCTCCAATTACGGCATATAATTTATTAACGACTTCTAGTAACGACTAAGTAAACGCCTTAAAATAACCTTAAGACTAAGCTTAGCCTAGCACCTAAAAACAGACGGCTAAACTAAAATTATTAACGCTACTGTAAATAAGTACCTTTATACTTTTATTAGCTTTATATAGAATAACTAGGTTAACTACCTACTGCTTACTAAGTTTACTATAAATAACTAAGTTAATAAGAGCATAGGTATCTCCCCGTTTTTTGCAAACTATAGCTTTAACCCTTTCCTTAGAATCGAGCCTGCTAGCCCCCGCCTACTAACACTATTAGCATAAGTAAAAAAGGAGTTCTTCCGCGTAGACTCTATGGCTAACCGCTTTAAGCGGATATTAATATAGCTTAAGGCCCTAGCCTAGATTTTATAGTAACGCTATAAAGATAATGCTAATACCTATAGGGATAAAAGCGCGTTATTCTATGAAGGCGATATAGTTATAATTAGCTTAGAAAATATAAAGATAAATAGACCTAAAAAGAAATGGGACGATAAATAGGACGGCCTATACCCCGTACTTACAGTATACTAAGGGGTAGTTATAGTAGACCTCCTGGACTATATCTAAGTAAATAAATTCTTCTATATATCTAAGGTCCGCCTCTAGGCTGCTAAAGAGATCCCTAGTTAAGTAAATATTAATACTATAGAACGCTGTAATATATAAGAACGAGTAGTAGAGAGAGATAATAATAGTAATATAGAAGACAAATAGGAGTTTAAGAAAATCCTTAATATATATAATAAAGACCCCTAAGGCTTAACTTATAAGATTAAATGGAAATATTATAAGGATATAACCTAGTAGCTAGAAGAAGACCTAAAGGGTTATAAATAGGCTGTATAGCGCTTTTATAAGCAACACCCTAAGAAGCTAGAACCCCTAAACTAGGCACAAGATAAGGAAAAGTCACGCTAAGGTAATAGCCGACCACCGTATTAAAATTTGTGGTAGTTAAGATATTATAGAACTTCGACTAGCGGTTAAAGTTATTTAATTGGCTAGATTCTTACTAAGAAACGCCACGCGGATTAATTTAGGTGGTGGTATAAAGTTCTATTAACCTTACTTACTAAACTAACTAATTAGGATTTTCTATGCCCGGTATAGAAAATCGCTATTAGCTTGGTTAAGGGCGGTAAGTAAAACTAATATCTTTATGGTAAAAAATAGGCGACCCTAAACACTGCCTATTTTAGAGTTATTTATTTAATTTAGGGACTAAACTATCTAGGGGAGAGGAGTGCTATTACAGCACTGACCTAATGTATACTGTTTTATATGTTACGGAGTGAGCATAAGTGGTGATAATATATAACGAAGTAGATATTATTAAGCTATGTATATAAACTGTGTAATAAGGTCAAGACGTTGCGTAAGGAGAGAAGGTAGGAGATTGGGAAGAAAGGGCATATATTATTGACTTGGTTGCTTAGTTAATATATACATAGGGCAGAATAGAGTTTAGGTTGTGGTCCTAGCAGAACTTGGCAGAATTTGGTAAAACTTAGCAGAATATAGCAGAATGCCGTAGATTGCCGCTAGATTGCCGTTAGATTGCCATTTTATAGTTGGTCTCTAATTGCTAGGTTAGTAGAAATAGGTAGATGTGTGTAAGGTGTTACGGGGGTGTCCTGTGATAGTACCCCCCCTTTAAACTTGAGCTTCTGTAAGGTAGGGCTGTAGTAGTTCTAGGTAGAGTTCGTGAAAGTCTTCTGTGGCTTATGTAAGTCCTATAGAGTTAATGGGTTCCTATAAGGACTTAGTAAAGCCTCTCCATTTTATAAGATATATATATTAGCGTTTCCGTTTGTCATACTTAATATTGTTAATTCTTTTAATAAAGTACTTACTCTTACCATTTACTTTAACTGGTAGGGGAGGGTCCTATATCTGTCTAGGTAGGGCGTCTAATATAGGGGTAGTAGGATAGAGGACTGACGTGTAGAATATAGGGTAGATTTTAACCGTATTAGGGAGCTTTAATTAGTAGGAGTAAAAGGAGATAACCTTCTCAACCTTATAAGGGCCAGCGTTCTTCCAATTAAGTTTCTTAGTAGGTCGTTTTATGTTTAGATTTCTTATATCTAGCTAGACGAAGTTACCAATTTAATAGGCTGGTGCTAGGGTTCGTTTTTTATTCGCTGCGGCTTTATAGACAGATTAGGCCCATATTATTTCGTTAGTAAGGAACTGTTATAGTTCCTCCATCTTTTCTATAAATTTGTTTGCTTCTGTAATTTATAAGGCTTAATAAGTGGGGCGAGGAACGTTGCTAAAGGGTTTAAAACCTATTTATGGATGCTAGCCGTAGTTAGCTAGGAACGGGGAGACCTTTATAGTTTCTGAAACGGAATTATTTGCCGTAAACTTAGTAAATGCAAGCCAGTCAATCTAGTTATCTTATAAGTATGACGTGTATATCTAAATATACTACTCTATTATAGCATTTACACGTTCCGTTTAACCATCCGTTTCTAAGTGGTATGCTGTAAATAATAGTGCTTTAATGTGGAGTTGGGTAGTTAGTTTTTCCCAAAATGCAGAGATAAACTAGCTGCCTCTATTAGAGATAATTGTTTTAGGAAGTCCGTGGAGTTTCTATACGTAATCTAGGAATAGCTAGGCAACGGCAGGTGTTAATATATCGGGGCAGGCAATTAAGTGTCTCATTTTAGACAGTTGGTTTATAACTACTATAATATTTATGCAGCCTTTACTTACGGGGAGATTAACAACGAAGTTAATTAAGATATCCTTCCATCTTCGGTCTGGAGCAGGTAGTGGCTTTAAAAGGCCGTTGTACGTCTTATGCGAAGCTTTAGCTCGTCGGTAAATATAGCAGCTAGAGATGTACCTTCGTGTTATATTATATATATTCGGCTAATAGTATTCTCGTTAGAGCAGTTCTAGGGTTTTTCCTCGGCCTAGATAGCCGGCTACTAGTAGGTTATATACGTGTTTAAGGAGCTTAAGTTTAAGCTTATTATAATTAGGGATAACTAGATGGTTCTAGTAATATAAGCGGTTTCTACGGGCTTTATATTTACTTAGAGAAATCTTTTAGAGCGTCTAGTACTATCTTATATTAGCTTAAGCGTCTTTTAGATAAACTCGTTATTTGGGTATAATCTGCTTAATTAATTAATTAGTTATTTTAAGGACGAGTACCGTAAGATCTTTAGTAGGAGGGTTAAATAGTTTAGGGCGAAGTAGGGTCTGATTTTGGTAAGAGCGCGCTTCTTCTAGGGCTGGCGCGTCTTATAAGCGTTGGGTTAGGGCATTAGGCTTCTAACCTTAGACGCCTAGGCGGTATGTAATTAAGAATTGGAAACGAGATAGATATTCTAACCAGCGGGCCTAATAATAACTTAGCTGTTTCGTGGTTGTGAAGTACTATAGGTTCTTATAGTCGCTAAGGACCTTAATCGGAAATCCGGCGCCTTCTAGTTTGGGTCACTATTATTTAAAGCATCTAATAATAGCTAATAATTCCTTATCGTAGATCTCGTAGTTGTATTTGGCTGGGCTTAGTTGTTTTAAGAAGTATACTATAGGGTGCAATACTCTATCCTCGTTATATTAAGACAGGATGCCTCTAGTAATATAGTTAGATAAGACGGCTTCTATAACACTTATTTGGTTTAGGTTAAAGTATTAAAGTACGGGCGCAGTAGTAAATATAACCTTTAGATAGGTAAAGGCCTTCTTATATTCTTTGTTAAAGATAAAAACTTTATCCTTTTAGGTTAGAGCTATAAGGGGTAAAACTAGGGCGGAGAAGTTGTTAATAAACCGTTGGTAGAAATTAGCAAATCCTATAAAGGATCTTACGTCCTTAACGTTCTCGGGTTCTTACCAGTTTATAATTACTTTGACTTTCTTTGGGTCTATTTATATACTATTTATAGAAATAAGGAGTTTAAGGTATAGGACTTCCGTTTTATAAAACTCGTATTTATTAATATCTAATTATAGACTAGTTCCGTGCAGGGCTTATAGGATAAGGTTAATATATTTTCAATATTTGGTTAGGTTATTACTATATATTAGGATATCGTTAATATAAGCAGTATAGAAGATATCTAGGTAGGGGCGTAGGGTGTTATTTATATAATGTTAAAACAAGCTTAGAGTGTTTATAAGGCTAAAGGGTGTTACTAAGTATTTAAATAGTCTATATCGGGTACGAAATGCAGTAAGCTATTTATCCCCTTTTGCAATACGGAGACGGTTAAATGTAGAGATGATATCGAGCTTCGTGTAGTAACGAGCCTTACTTAGTTAGTTTAGCGTCTCTTATATTAACGGGATTAGGTATTAGTTCTTGACGGTAATGGCGTTAAGAGCTTAGTAGTCTATATAGAAGCGTAAACCGCCGCTAGGTTTCTTAATAAAGATTACTAGTGCGGCTATAGGCGACGAGCTTGCTTTAATAAATCCTTTGCTTAGGTTCTCGTCTAAATACTTTTATAGCACTTAGAGTTTATTTTAGGATATCCCGTATAAGGGTCTAAATCTAGGCTACTTTCCTTCTTTAAGTATAATCTTATAGTTGTATAGTTGGTGTTCTAGTAGCTTATTGGCTTTCTTTTATAAGAACGTATCTAGGCGATGATAATACTCTATTAGTACCTTTGTGGCAGGGTTAGTGTGCTTCCTTAGTGCTAAGGCCTTCTTAATATCGGCTATCGTAACAGCGAAGATTGTATGCTCGGGTTTCTTAGCAAGTTGCGCTAACGGGGTAGCTCTAATTATATGGATATCTAGGGTACTGAGCTTGCTCGGATTGCTTGTAGTTTCTTACTTAGGTTTAGGTTTAGTATTAGGTACGGAGTTAGTATTAGATTTAGGTTTAGGTTCTTTAAGAATCCTTTTTATAGTAGAATACTAGTCCTTCTAGTATTTTTGTGTATTAAGCTTAAGCTTCTACTTAGCTTGGGGCGGTGCAGTACTTAGGGTCTGTTTGTAGGGTTTGGTGGAATTTTTAGATCCTTAATGGATATTGGTGGAAATCTTACGTCGGTGGAATTCGGTGGAATTCCTGGGTTGGTAGAATCTGGTGGATTCTTTAGGCGTAGGGTGGACAGTTGTGGAAATTTTAGACTGGTGGATCCTGGTGGGTTTTTTAGATTTTAGTTCTGGGTCTAAGTAGTAAGTTGTAAGGCACTTCTGCTTACAACAGGAGGCGGTAAATAGAAGCTTAAGGTTGTTCTAATCGATAGTTACCTTATATAGCTTTATTTAGGGTTATTTAAGGATTACCGAGTGACTTAGGGTGGTAACAAAAAGTTTAATTAATTCTTTATAGTTTAGGTATTAGAGTCTTAGGAATACTACGTGGGTAATACGGCCTAAGATAGTGTGTTTACCATTAAATCCAAATACGTTAATGCGCCGGTTAAGGGGGGTTAGGGTAAAACTATTATCTTATATAAAGATCTTATTAATAAATCCTATACCGCTAGCTCCTGTGTTAATTAGGATTTAAGCGTTAGCCTATTAACTATTCTGCTAAAGACGGCAGTTAATAGTTATGCTATAGTCCTAAGAGTCGGAGTTTGTGACATTAAATGCGTTTAATGAGATCCTATAGCAGAGCCGTCCCGGAGAGCGACTTAGCTTTAGGACCTTCCTTTTAAAGGCGATTAGGGTGGGGTTCTTATAGGACGTTAGCTGTAGCTTCGTCCTTATAAATAGTGCTTACTAGACATAGGGCTAGAACTAGGTAGAGATCGGGGACGGTAACTAGAAGATCGATATGGTGAATAGCTGCTAGTATTAGCCGTTTGTAAATTGTTTTGGGGCGTAGATAAGGGGATAAGACAATATTTTAAGATGTGGTCCTTACTTCCGCACTTAAAGCAGAGGCCTAGCTTAATGCGTCTTTCTTATTTAGGGGACCCTAGTAGGGCGTACTCTAGGGTTTTAGTGTTAATATCTATGGCGTTAGGATGCTTAGGCTAAGATGACTTAGTAGACGTTTATAGGGCTGTCGTATTGTATTAAGGGGCGTGTTTTGGTGTTAGGCGTAGTATATTATTATACTGTTTATTAACGACGTTTACGTAGGCGTTAAGGGCTCCCGGTAGGTCTACGCCTATTAGGGAGGTTTTTAGTTTAGGGCTTAGAGATTTAATAAGGCTGTTAATTAGTGCGGAGTCGTTCTAGCCTATTTCCCTTGCGTAACGGTTAAATTTAAAGAAGTATACTAGGAAACTTTTNNTTNNTTAAGCTATNTNGTTTATCTTTNTCTAGGTANTAGCTTAGCGGTTTAGGTTACCGTATAAGGCTTTAAGAAGTATAACTAGGCTTTATACTAAGGTTGGCTAAAGAGGTTTAATAAGATTAGCTACCTCTCCTCCTAGTTAACTTAGGGCGTAATAGAGTTGGTTGGCTTTGGTTAGGTAACGGTTAGCGTTACTAGTTAACTTATTTTTTAGCTGGCTTAGGAATAATTAGAGCTTTTATTGTTTACTAGTAAATACTAGGGGGTTAGGTAACCGCTTAGATTGTTATAGTACGGTAGTTGGTTTGGGGTAAATAGCTACTATAGGTTTAGGACTTGCGTTTCGCGTGTTTATCTCTAGAGATAGTATTCGGTCTTAGGGTTCTAGCGTAGGTATCTTAAGGGTACGGACTTCTTCTTAGAGGGCTTCTATTGTTTTCTAATACCGTGCTTCTTATTTGGCTTATTATTAAGTTAAGGTAACTCGTTGTTGTTCGAGGGCCTCTATAAAGGACTTCTGCATACTTGCCATTTATTTTTAGAGGATAGATATAATATCGGCGGCCGTTATGGGGGCTTTAGGTGCGTTTTCTATTTTGGGTAGTAGTGTAAGTAGTTAACGCAATATAGTGTTACAGAGTAAGTATAAGTGATAATAATATATAACGAAGTAGATATTATTAAGCTATATATATAAACTGTGTAATGAGGTTAAGACGTTATATAAGGAGAGAAGGTAGGAGATCGGGAAGAAAGGGCATATATTGTTAACTTGGTTGCTTAGTTAATATGTATATAGGGCAGAATAGGGTTTAGGTTGTGGTCCTGGCAGAACTTGGCAGAATTTGGTGGAACTTGGCAGAATATAGCAGAATGCCGTAGATTGCCGCTAGATTGCAGTTAGATTGCCATTTTGCAGTTGGTCTCTAATTGCTAAGTCGGTGGAAATAGGTAAACGTGTGCAAGGTGTTACGGGGGTGTCCCGTGACATTATACTATCTTGTACTATTTCCTACTATTAGCTAGCCCACTACTAGTACCTTAGCGGCCGGCCCTACTATTTGTATACAATACCCTATTTCTACCTTCTTCTCCTCTTTATACTATAACGTAGTTATTTAGTCTACTTTATTATAGCACTGTGATAGAAATTATATTATATTAGACTAGGACCTTTTAAAATTATATAGAGGATTTTACTAGTTATATTTAAGCTAGACCTACTAGCTAAGATAAAGATCTACCCTATATAGTATATTATAATACTAGAGCCAGTATATAGAAATATTAAGCCACTAATTTATAAAGTAGACACGTATAGAGGATAAGAGGAAGATAAATAGTAAGTTTTTAAGATTGTTAGTTATAAGGACATTAACAATAAAATATAGTATAAGGTTAAGTAGATAGGCTACGAAGGCAGCGGCTAAAAGTACCTAGCCCCCTTACGCCACAAAAGCGCCACAAAATTACTTTCTTGGCGTTCCATATTAGGAAGAAGGGTAGTGGACGAGGTGGTAGATAAGGCAGTAGGCAGAAGCAGTAACCCTATACCTTATTACTACACTAGGTAGCTATTATAATGTTATATATCTAAACTCTCGTTATAGAGAGCTAAAATCCATCTTCTATACCAGCTCGTCCGGTAGCGGCTTAAATATCGGTATTTATACTGCTATAAATCTTTATAGGAAGGGCCTGAGCCCTTATACAGATATTATATAAGTTACCTATTATATACAGTAGGATATAATAAGATTTTAATAGGTTTTAAAAGCTTGTAGAGTATAGTATTAAGGGGAGAGCTATATACGCCGCAACGCCACAGTGCGCGCCAAGCATTGCTTACGCTATACTAAGCCACTAAAGGCTAGCGCACATAAGGGGGGGGGGGTCAGGAACTTTTGCCCGCTGCCTCCGTATAATAAGACTACCTAAGAACTACTATAGAATTTAAAAAATACTATAGGAAAGGTATAGGAGTATTAGAAGAAAACAGGTTAGATAATATTAAGAAGAAGCTAAAGATAAAAGGATTAGTTAAAGGTAATAGATAAGCTAGATTATCTAAGGGATCCACTACTAGCGTATAAACTGTTTCCGCCTCTTCTTAATAGGAATCCTTTTTAGCCTCCTTAGCCTTAAGTTTAAATAGACCTTACTCTACTAAGCGAAGCTCTTTTAAGCGCACCTTTTTACGGACCTTTATTAGACGGCTTAGGCGAGTATAAGTATCTAGTTAAGCTTTTAGAGCTTAAGACGCCTTATTAGAATAACGCTACACTTTAATAAGGGCCTTAGCTAGCTTACTCTTTAGTCTTTCAGCTGCTACTAATACGCGTAACCTTAGAGGAGATTAGATAAGGAACTAGACGGTTATAAAGAATAATAAGATATATATACTTAGCGTTAGAGACGGATTAAATATTATAAGATAACCGTATATTTGCTTACGTACACTTAGTACGTCAGGATTTTTTTTTTTGGGCACGTTGTTGCAAGCGAAAATCGGGGTCTGCAAAACCTGCGTAAGTCGCAATTTTGGCAATTTGCGGCAACTTGCAGCGATTTACTATAAACACACAGGCTACTCGTGCAAATCGCCGCAAATAGCTAAACCCTAATTTTCGGCTGCAACAAAAATACTACAAAAGCCCTGCACGAAGCCCTGCACGAAGCTCCGCACGAAGCTCTGCACGAAGCTCTGCACGAAGCTCTGCACGAAGCTCTGCACAAAGCTTTGCACGAGGCTCTACACAAGGCTCTACACAAAGCTCTACATATAGAGGCTCTGCACGAGGCTCTGCGTGAAGCTCTACACGAGGCTCTGCATGAGGCTCTGCGCGAAGCTCTGCGTACGGAGGCTCTACACGAAGCTCTACACAAAGCCTTTCTGTGTGCGCGCGACACATTACTATCGGGTCCCCACTATATTCCCGATAGCCTCTACACGTGCCTCTGCCAAGTATACCCCCTATATACACCTAGGTAGCCACCTCATTTTTTACCCTTTCTTACATCCTCCCTTAAGGAAGACACCAGAACGACAGCCAGCAGATGACCGTCGCCAGAACCAGACGGCCGTCGCTGGAGCCAGACGACCATCGCCGGAGCTAGACGACCGTCGCCGAAGCTAGACGACCGTCGTTAGAGCTAGACGACCGTCGCCAGAGCCAGACGGCCGTTGCCAGAGCCAAATGACTGTCGCCAGAGCTGGACGACCGTCGTCAGAGCTGGACGACCGTCGTCAGAGCCAGACGATCGTCGTCAGAGCCAGACGATCGTCGTCAGAGCTAGATGACCGTCGCCAGAGCCAGATGACCGTCGTCAGAGCTAGACGACCGTCGCCAGAGCCAGACGGCCGTCGCCAGAGCCAGATGACCGTCGTCAGAGCTAGACGGCCGTCGCCAGAGCCACACGACCGCTGCTAGAGCCACACGACAACCATTCGAACGACCAGCCAGCGAACACGATAAACGATTCGATCGATCGATCGAATCAAGGTAACATAGACAGGTAGGCACAGACAGGTAAGTACAGACAGGTAGGCACAGATAGGTAGGCATAGACGGGTAGGTATAGAGAGACAGACAGACAGACAGACAGGTAGGTAAGCAGGCAGGCAGGCAGGCAGGCAGGTAGACAATTTAGAGCCTCTGCGAGAGGCTTCCCTCTTAACGCCTAAAGTAGATAGCTCTATATTTTATATAGTTATAATATAAATATATTTAAAAGTATATTATAGCAATCTATGGAAATATATGATAATTTAGTTATTATATATAATAATAATTTATATAATTACAATTTGTACAGTTTATACAGTTTATACAGTTCGTACAGTTCGTACAGTTCGTACAGTTTACGCGCTATTTATTTATAGGGTAGCAAAAAGCTAGCATTAGTTTGGTAGTTAAGCGTTTTACTATAATTTGCTAGTAGATGCTGCAATTTTATTGCAAAACGCGCGGTTTGCGCGAATCGCTAACGACCATATACGACCACGTAAATCGCACAGTTTGTAGCAAATTGCCGCAACCTGTAACAACGTGCCTAAAAAAAATCCTGATGTATAGAAAGAAGGTTGGCGACTAAACGGAGATGCGATTGTAATGTATACTAACTTCTTCTCTATATAACGAGAATAGGACGGTATAACTTCACTAAGTAATAGAATAAATGTTACTAACTAGTTATAATGATTAGACGTAGAGTATCTAATAGAAGGTATTAGGAATAATAAAGGTTATTAAATTAAAGACGGGAATACTATACCTCTAATAGACGACTTAAAAATAAGAGATATCTTTAAAAACAAAGATAGAGAGGAGGGAGATAGTGTTATGGACCTTATATTGGCAGTAGTACAACTATTAAGAAAAGATATAAACGGGTTAGTTAAGATAGGATAGGAGGCGCTAGAACCAATTAAGCTATAGGATAAAAAGTAGCTAAGTTACGTAGCTAATTACGTTATAAGTTTAGAACATAGGAATATAGGAATATGGAAACGTAATATACTAACGTACTAACGTACTAATGTACTAATGTACTAAACACTTTACTATAGGGAGGAGTTATATATTTAAGGGCAGACGGTCTCTATAGATAGTTTCTCTTCTTTATAGTAAATCTTAGAATATAATTAGAGTTAATCTATTAGGCAACTACTCTACTAGTTATTATTATATTGTTAACTTCTTATTTACCTATATACCTGGCCCATTAATAAGTCCACCATAGTTCCTACTATAAGGCTTCGTTATACTATAAGTATAGGAGATTAAACAGCTATAATATAGCTATTAACGTTGCTTAACTAATATATACTAGAGGCTTCTCTATCCTTCCTATTTTTTTTCTCGTCCGTCTCCTTATCTAATACTATCTATATTACTATATTAACTAATAGATCCTTTAATAGGGACTAAGAAGGAGTATTAGAGTACCTCTAGCTCTTATGAAGAAGAAGAAAAGAAGAGAGGAAGGTATAAAGGAGGGAGTATTTATAGATAGGAGAAGGCCCTATAAGTATATAATTTAGTAAGTACTAATAGTATAAGATTCTCGTATAAGATGGGCTTAATTACTTACTAAAATATAGGGTGTCTTTATTACTGTAGTAGCTACTATAATAGTAGAGACGCCTTAAATATTTAATATAACTAATTACTAAGGCTGTTAATAAGTGGAAGGTAGGCTACCGATATGGTGCGAACGATATAGTTATTAATATCGTTTATAGCCTGTTTTTGCTTCTAGTATACGCGTAAATTATCCTTATATTTAGCGTAGAGCTAGTTATAAGTAGTAAGCTAATTTGGGTCTAGCTTTACTATTAATATAGCTATAGGTAGTATATCTCTTAATATAGGCCAACTTAGTAGTTCTAGCTTTAGAAGATTATCTTTCTTCTTAAATAGGTTAATATACTGCCATACCTTATTAGTTTTAGCTATATCTTAGATAATAAAAAATTATTAAATCTAATTAGATGGTTTATTAAGGATAAGGTTTATTTTTAATTTAGGAGAGGTTATTATTTTTAAAATTTAATAGGTTAAAAAGGGTCTAGGTTAGGGTCTAGTTATTATAGACGCTTTAAGTATAATATTACGACTACTTGGAGAGGAGTTGGAAGAAGCTAGTTAGTTAATTTAGGCACGGTCTAAGATGGAGCCGATAGAGCTATGTAACGAGGAATAGTAACCGAGGTTATATAACGTAATCTATATAATCTATACGATCTATACGATCTATAATAAAGTAGATAGAGTATATATACCTTACGTACCAAGGGGATTTCTTAGGAGTACGGTTGTGTATTTAAAGGACCACAGTCCCTACCTAGATAGTTCTCTCCTTTGTAGTAAATCTTAGAATATAATTAGAGTTAATCTATTAGGCAACCACTCCACTAGTTATTATTACGTTGTTAACTTCTTGTTTACCTATATACCTAGCCTATTAATAAGTCTACCGTAGTTCCTGCTACAAGGCTTTGTTATATATTTACTACTAAGGTTATAGTATTAACAAAGTTAAATAATATACCACCAAAAGCAGCCACTATAACGCCATTGACGGCAGCAACTACTTTAAGGTTAGGTAACAACACTAGTATAGCAAATACTAACTTATAGTAACCTATAACAGTTGGATAGTTATAAGAGATAGTTAACTAGTTAATAGAAAATAATATAGCGTTAGAAAATAGGATTAACAGAATAGGCGCAGCAAAGGTTAAGTTACTATCGATTAAAAGGTACTTAAGAGAGAGATTAAAGCTTAAAGGATTCCTTATATAAATGTACTTTAAGGTTATATAGGAAGAAGCAAAGCTGGCAATACCTATGGATTAAATAGTATATGTAGGACTGTTCTTAACAGGAAGGGCACTTAAATGGTTTAAGCTTTACCTTACAGAGATATAAGTAAATAGAATAACAACTACAAACCAAGAGGTACGGTTTATATTCTTAAGCTGGAATAGATTTATAGAATGACTTATATAAATATTTGGAGACCTAGAGGCAACAACTATAGCGAAAAGAAAACTCTAAGACATTATATAATAAACCTTAGCGATTAAGTATATAACGCAGTTCTAGACATTAGCGACGTAAGTAGAGTAGAATAATAGGGCGCTTATAGTATAGTATAAGTAAGGACTTAAGGCTAAAGTCTAGGACGTAATTATCCTAATAGAAGATGCGGATACCCTAAGGGAATTAATAGATTAAGCAATTAAGATTAATAATTGGATTTACTAAAGGGAACAGGCTAAAAGAGGCTAGGATAGAGTTCTATAGTTATATAAGGCGCAGAATACGTAATGACTAAAGCTAAGTTAAAAACTATGGTATAGCGCAGAGCTAATAGACCTAAGTAGTACTAAAGAATCTAGGAAATGGAATAAGAAATTATAGAAACCTAGAGGATAAGGATTAAGTAATTAAAGGTCTAAAGAGTAGAGGCTAAACTAGGGATCTTAATAGTAAAAGACGTTTAGGCGGACTCTATAGCAAGAAAAATGGTTTAAAGAAGGAGCTTATATAAATTACGGAAAATAGGGTTATTATATTAGAGACTATAGAAGTAGGCAGAGTTATTATATAGTAAAAGGCACGAGACTAGTAGACGATATATATATATAAAGGGACGATAATATGCTATAAGGAACAAAAGAATATTTAATTAAAAGTTTTATATTTTGTTATAATAACGCATACTAAATTTATAAGGACGCTAAGTACGGCGCAAGCTATTAGTTATAAGAGCTATAACCTATAGAATATAGAGGAACTAATAAACTAGTTTACAGATCGGATATTAAGGACAATAAATTTAATATAGGCGAAATATTTTATAATAATAAGGCGATATAAGCCGCTTACTAGGAGTAAGTAGACCTTGGAGATATTATATAAGAGGCGGAGGATAATTCCACTACAGAATAGGGAACATTAGTAGGGATTAAGACCCCACTAGATATAATATCTATCGCTTCGCGAGATATAAGAAAAGTAAGATAGTAAGCCACTTTAGCACTTAATAAAGGTAAAAGGCCAAAAGCTTAAGATTCTTAAGATAAAATGCGAGACAACTAAAATTCTTAAGACGAGATAAGGCAAGCTTAAGGACCTATAATGGACGATAACCAATAGAGTAGAGCAACGGCTTAGTTTAGTAATATACGAATAAGCTTAGGACAAAGTTTCCTAAAAGCATAAGACTCTTAAGACAAGATAAGTAAGATTTAAGACTCTTAAAATAAGATAAGAACACTAAGTAAGCCTAGTTAGACTAAGGCTAGAGTAAAGCTTAAGATAGAAGTAAGCTTAGGATTGAAAATCTAAAGGGGTTAAGAATTCGGAGTATAAATAAGGACACCTATAAACAAGAGGTAAGAGGCTTCTTTATAAATTAGAGAATCTATAGCGCAAACAGCAATTAGACTAGGAGACAGATATATAAACTTAGAGGACTTACTAGGAGAACGCAGCGTTTGGCCTAAAGATCAAAATATTAATACTAAGATTAAGAAGTAAGAAGACTTTAAGGATCTAAGCGCAAGACGTAAAATAAAAAAAACTATAGAAGAATTTAGATAAAGAATTATCGTATAGTAAGAACAGAAACTAGATAAGAGATCTAGCATATTAGGACGTATAAAGGACAGAGTACTAGTATAAAGAATTACTAATAGGCCTAGGGCAGGCATACTAAGAGCTAAGTGGCTTACTAAACTGGAAGACAAAGAGGATTTAGGGATCCCTATTAGGTTTAAAGAACGACATATAAAGGGCTGTCACGACGCAATAATAAGAAGATACTTCCTTATAGATAAGCCGTATACACTCTAGTAGCTATACTAAAAGTGGTATAGACAGCGACATAATAATAAGTAGGAAGATTTCTATATATAGTTGGATAAATAAGTTATCTAGAACTACCCGATTATAGAGAAGGCTATAACGCATATTAAAGGAGCCTTAATTATAATATTAAAGGATCTAGAGGAATAATTAGAGGACTAAAGAAGCGAGAGATCTATCTTAGTACATCAGGAAATTTTTTTTTGGGGCTCGTTGTTGCGGTTTGCGGCAAATTGCCGCAAACCGTACGGTTGCGGCAGGTGGATAACGTAGGTGACAGGGTTATGACGGGTGTCAGAGTTATGACGGTTAGGAACACCAAAATTCTGCCAGATGGGCCCAACCATAGTAAATTAGCAGTAAAATTCATCCTACAGCATCCCGCAGTTTCTTTTATTATCCTGAAAAATAAAGCTTTATATTTATATATAAATCACCTTATTTAGATATTTACTAGAGGCGAGGGCTAATAAGGGCTCCTTAGTCCTTTAGCCGCATATATATATCCTCATCTAGCGCCTTATTATCGCTCGAATATACAAAGTCCTTAATAGGCTCATCAACAAGCTCATCTTCCAGCGTCTCCTCTATCTGCTCACCCTCTTCTACAACCTTTTTAGAGGCCGCAAGTAATCCTTTATAATACGCTACAGCTGCTACACAAGTAGCAGTAGAGGATTCCGCTAGCGTGTTCTTTGCAGCTTAATCTGCTTCTGCTGCTGCCGCTAATATAGCAGCAGCGGCAGCAGCGTCTCAGGCCTCCAACGTATTCTTCTTCTTTATGATATTAGTGGCTAAATCTAAAGCCTTGCGCGCCTTTTTTGCTAATCTTACTACCGCCCAAGCGTCCTTCTGGTATTGTTCCGCGATCTTTTTAGCAGTAGAGGCAGCAGAGCGAGCTTCCTTCCGCGCTATTACTTGCTCCTTCTTAAGCGCTACTATATTCTCCCTCCTCTCCTTATCTCGCTCCCTCTATATTCTAGCATCCTCTTTGGCTTAATTAGCGGCCTCTCATTCGGCAACAATTTCTCTTATTAAGTCTGCAGTAAGTACTAATCCAGTAGAGAGGACCTAGCGCTTACGCTCCTTCCTTGCCCTCCTTTCTGCAGCAGCCTGCCGAAGCTCATTATTTTCTATTTATAGAAGATGTTCCTAATCCTCGCATAATTCCATATATATTATTAGTTTCTTTACCACTGCCTCTATTACCTTAAGTGTAGTTTCGGGATGGAGAATCGTATAGGCGTACCGTGTACGATCGTCGCGATTTTTAGGGGTACAGGGGTATAAAGGTAAGGATAGGATTGTTGCTTACTGCATAAAGAATAAGGGGGTAAAAGGTTAAGAGGGCGTAGAAGAATTTATACAGCGCTTAAGTACTTCATCTAGATTATAAGGAAGAAGGCCTGCGGCTTTAAAGGCGCTATTAATCAGTCTTAGTATATATATCTAAGGGCGGATCTCGCCTAGAATCCTTAAAAAATATTCCTTATTAATTCCAGTAATACCCCGCGTTACATATTCGTCAACTTTAGATAAGTAGAGTTACTTAAGTTGTAAGAATATTATAAGATCTAGAGGCTGCAAAAGGTGCGTTAAATGAGGTAGCAGGCAGATTGGTATAATCTTATAATCTTCGCAGAACTATACGAACTTAAGATTAACGTAACTACTATAGCCGTCTATAATAAGCATTTAATAACTATAGATATAGTTATCATCCTAGCCTTCGCTAAGGGCCTTCTATTTACGTATACGTCGAGTATAGTGCTTAAAATGGCGCAGCCACTGTATACTAAGTTCTTAATTTAACCATCCATTATCTAACATTCCAATAGCACAGTCGCCTACAGCGCTTACAGCCTCCTGCCATAGTAAGTCTGTATACTGCCGTCCCTTAAAGATAACAAATAATGGTATAGTCTGGCCGTGTATACTAATTGCGTTAATCTAGCTCACCTACTCCCTTAAGCCGTCAATCGTCTTAAAGTTGCTCATATTACCGCGTAATATAACTACTTTGGCGCCATAAGCAAAGCCCATAGCAAAGCCTATCTCATCTATATTCCAAGTATTAATATCTACAATATTATATTAAGTCTTAACATTGGCATAGTCTATAAAGAAACTTATAACTAGGGTAGGATTATTGCCAGCTATAGCCCGTTCTTAATTAATTAAATGTACATAGCAAGTACGCAATTCTTCCTACCAATTCAGAAAGTAATATACCCATTGTTTACCTAGTGGGGGGGGTAGCTAGAGGCGAGGGATCCTCCAATACTCGCGCAGGTAGATCGTTATTGCTATTATTCAAACGGTATTAATTCAACATAGAAATCCGCCTTTAGCAAAATATATATAATATTAAACAATTACACCTTCGCCAGAAGACGAAATACGTCGTTAATTATTGTGGGCGACTTTATAGGACTGCTACTTTTGGTTAATCCTCCTGCAAAATGTATTCGGGTTAACATTATATACTTTTACGCAGGCTTCCTTGCTCTTATAGTAGCCCAAATTCCAGGCAGTAATAGCTATATCTATCTTCTCATCCGAATCAGGTTTACGAGGCCAGCAGGGCATTAGAGCGTTGGTAATAAGTATTTAAATTAAGTAGTAACAATCAGGGGGAAGACGAGATTTGGAAAGTCGAGGCAGCAAAATACTGAATTAGGTAAGTGCTAAGCCTAATACGGCAGGCGGTGTTACGCGACCGTCATAACTCTAACACCCGTCATAACCCTGTCACCTACGTTATGGTCGATAGCAATTTGCGCAAAACGCACGTTTTGCAACAAAATCGCAGCACCTAATAGCAAATTGCGGCAAAATGCTACCCCTATAAATAAATTGCAGCAAAACGCTACCCTATAAATAAATAGCGCGCAAACTATACGAATTGTAAAAACTGTACGAATTATATAAACCGTACAAATTGTACAAACTATACGAATTGTATAAACCGTACAAATTGTAAAAACTGTACAAATTGTAACTATATAAATTATAATTATTATATAATAACCAAATTATCACATATTCCCATAGATTTCTATAATATACTTTTAAATATATTTATATTATAACTATATAAAATGTAGAGCTATCTACTTTGGGCGTTAAGGGGGAAGCCTCTCGCAGAGGCTCTAAATCATCTACCTACCTGCCTGCCTACCTGCCTGCCTGCTTGCCTACCTACCTGTCTGTCTGTCCGTCCGTCTATACCTACCCGTCTATGCCTACCTGTCTGTGCCTACCTGTCTATGTCACCTTGATTCGATCGATCGATCAAATCGTTTATCGTGTTCGCTGGCTGGTCGTTCGAACGGTTGTCGTGTGGCTCTGGCGACGGTCGTGTGGCGATGACGACGGTCGTCTAACTCTGGCGACGGTCATCTGGCTCCGGCGACGTCCGTCCAGCTCTGACGACGGTCGTCTAGCTCTGACGACGGTCCGTCTAGCTCTGACGACGGTCGTCTGGCTCTGACGGTCGTCCAGCTCTGACGACGGTCGTCCAGCTCTGGCGACGGTCATCTGGCTCCGGTGACGGTCGTCTAGCTCTGACGACGGTTGTCTAGCTCTGACGACGGTCGTCTGGCTCTGACGGTCGTCTAGCTCTGGCGACGGTCGTCTGGCTCCGGCGACGGTCGTCTGCTGGCTGTCGTTCTGGTGTCTTTCCTAGGTAGGGAGGATGTAAGGAAGGGTAAAAAATGAGGTGGCTACCTAGGTGTAATATAGGGGGTATACTTGGCAGAGGCACGTGTGTAGAGGCTATCGGGAATATAAGCGGGGACCCGATAGTAGTGTGTCGCGCGCACACACAAAGGTTTTGTGTAGAGCTTCGTGTAGAGCCTCCGTCATGCAGAGCTTCGGCCAGAGCCTCGTGTAGAGCTTAGAAGCCTTTATGCAGAGCTTCGTGTAGAGCTTCATATAGAGCTTTGTGCAGAGCTTCGTGTAGAGCTTCGTGCAGAGCCTTGTGTAGAGCTTCGTGTAGAGCTTCGTGCAGAGCTTCGTACAGAGCCCCGTGTAGAGCCTCGTGCAGAGGCCTCTTATATGCAGAGCTTTGTGTAGAGCCTCGTGTAGAGCCTCGTGCAAAGCTTCGTGTAGAGCTTCGTGTAGAGCTTCGTGTAGAGCCTTTGTGTAGAGCTTCGGTGAAGCTTCGTACAGAGCCCCGTGTAGAGCCCTCGTGCAGAGCCTCTGTACGCAGAGCTTGTGTAGAGCCTCGTGTAGAGCCTCGTGCAAAGCTTCGTGTAAAACTTCGTGCAGAGCTTCGTGTAGAGCTTCGTGTAGAGCCTCTATACGCAGAGCTTCGTGTAGAGCATCGTGAAAGCTTCGGTAGGCTGTAGAGCCTTCGTGTAGAGCTTGTTTGTGTAGAGCTTCGTACAGAGCTTCGTGTAGAGCCTCGTGCAGAGCCTCTGTACGCAGAGCTTTGTGTAGAGCCTTGTGTAGAGCCTCGTGCAAAGCTTCGTGTAAAGCTTCGTGCAGAGCTTCGGTGCAGAGCTTCGTGTAGAGCTTCGTGTAGAGCCTCTGTACGCAGAGCTTCGTGTAGAGCATCGTGCAAAGCTTCGTGTAGAGCATCGTGTAGAGCTTCGTGTAGAGCTTCGTACAGAGCCTCGTGCGAGCCTCTGTACGCAGAGCTTCGTGTAGAGCCTCGTGTGGAGCCTCGTGCAAAGCTTCGTGTAGAGCTTCGTGTAGAGCTTCGTGTAGAGCTTCGTGTGAGCTTCGTGTAGAGCTTCGTGCAGAGCTTCGTGCACGAATTCGTGCAGAACTTCGTATAGAGCCTCGTGCAGAGCCTCTGTACGCAGAGCTTTGTGTAGAGCCTCGTGTAGAGCCTCGTGCAAAGCTTCGTGTAGAGCTTCGCGCAGAGCTTTGTATAGAGGCTTCGTGTAGAGCTCTCGTGCAGAGCTTTTGTGTAAAGCCTCGTGCAGAGCTTTGTGTAGAGCCTCGTGCAGAGCCTCTGCATCAGGATTTTTTTTTTGGGCACGTTGTTGCAAGTGAAAATCGGGGTCTGCAAAACCTGCAGGCGTAAGTCGCAATTTTAGCATTTGCGGCAATTTGCAGCAATTTGCTACGAACACATAGATAGGGCAGGCGCGTGCATAGGTAGCCTATGTGTTTGTAGCAAATTGCTGCAAATCGCCGCAAATTGCCAAAATTGCGACTTACGCAGGTTTTGCAGACCCCGATTTTCGTTTGCAACAACGTGCCCAAAAAAAAATTTCCTGATGTACCTATAAATAAAGTTATAACGTTTAGATTAGTATAATAAAGGTTTAAACTTAAAGATAAAGATAAGTTAAGAATTAACCTAGAGCACCTAGTATACCATACGCTATTATGGATTGTATGCGTAGATAATATATATAAAATATATAAGAATCTAAAGGAAAAGAATCGGAAATACCCTATAAGGATATACTAGATAATAGATAAGTGATAGTATAGGAATGCTAAATATATATACAGATAGCATCTAGCAGAAGTCCAAGAGGAAGGAAATTTAATACTTTAGCTAGGAAGATTTCTTACGGAAGAATGCTTAGATGGATAATAGTAGTAGGAATGCCTAGAGAATACGTATCTATAGTATATTAAAGATAAAAAGCGAACTAGGCATTAGCTAAAGAGTAAGCTAAGTATAATAGGATTAAGCAGCTAATAGTTAGGAAAAGTAAAGGCCTATAGGACTAGAGGGAGCTAGTAGTAGAGCTTTAGACCCTTAAAGGAATTTAAGGACAATACCTAAATTTATAAGTTAATTAGTAAGATTAATAGGTTAAAGCGCTAATAGATAGTGGAGTAACGCGGAACTATATCTTACTAGTAGTAGTTAAGAGAATGGGATTACCTTATAGATAGAAGAAGTAACCTTACCTATTAGTTACAATTTTAGGAGATCTAATAACCTACGGAGGAGGGATTATTGACCTTAAAATAGGACCTATTTAGATAACCATTAAAGGAAGACAAATTAAGATGTCTTTTAATATCCTACTATTAGGACGGGATAAGGCAGTATTAGGGATGCCTTAGTTATAGGAATATAATTTAAAGATTAATTAGATTATAGGTCAGGTTAATATTAGAGATACTTAACGCCGCAAGATGCGATAATAAGCTAAGTTAGTATAGTACTAAGTAGGAGCAACCTATAAAGAAATAGAGAAAGGATTAAGTTATATACTAAAGAGATACTATAAGTACGGCAAGAAGCTATAGAGCCCAGAAAGTGAAAAGTTGGTAGATTATATAGTATAGGACTATAAGATAGAGTTAGAACTAGAAATAAGTCTAAGGTTCTTTCTAATATATAAGCTTACTTAAGAGGAGTTAAGCGCACTTAAAGAGTTTATCTAAGAAAACTTATAAAAGGGATATATTAGACTATTATAGTTATTAGCAGAATATCTAGTACTATTTATACTAAAGAAAAATAGAAAGCTTAGATTATGCATCGACTATAAATAGTTAAATAGCACCACCCAGAAGGATAGGTATCCTTTACCCTTAATTAGCGAGATTTAGGATTAGATAGGTAATGCATAAATCTTTATAAAAATAGATCTGAGATAGGCGTACCATTAGATTAGAATTAAGGAAGGCGATAAATGGAAGGCAGCTTTTAGATTAAGAGAAGGACTATATAAGCCATTAGTTATATAATTTGGATTAATAAATATACTAGCAACATTTCAGAAATAAATTAATAGTGTGTTAGGAGAATACCCCGATAAGTTTATTATAGTATACCTTAATGATATTATTATCTATTTAATAACTGAGGAAGAATATGGGGAATACGTTAAATGGGTCTTAAGAAGACTATAAGAAGAATAGATGCTAGTAGCAATTAAGAAATGCGAGTTCTTTATAAGGAAGACTAATTTTGTTAGATTTATTATTAAACTAGGTTATATTAGTATAGACCTAAAGAAGATTAAAGCTATAGTAAGTTGGTAAGAACTAGAGAATATAATACAGTTGAGGTTATTCTTAGGGTTTTGCAACTACTATAAAAGGTTTATAGCATAGTGGTTAAAGAATATTAAACCATTTACTAGGCTTATAAAGAAAGAGGAACTATAGGTATAGGGAGATAAATAAAAGAAGCTGTTTAAAGAACTTAAGGAGTTATTTACCTAGGAGCTAATCCTTAAGATCTATTAACCAGGACTAGACACGGTTGTAGAAATAGACGTATTAGACTATACACTAGGAGTATACTTGCTATAAAAGCATAAGGATATATGGCATCTAGTGGCATACTATAGTAGAAAGATAATACTACTAGAGTTAAACTATAACGTCTATAATAAGGAGTTATTAGGTATAGTTATAGCACTTAAGGAATAAAGAGTATTCTTATAAGGCGTAAAGAAACTATTTATAGTTAAGATAGATTATAAAAACCTAACGGGGTTCCTAATAATAAAAGAACTTAATTAGAGATAGGTTAGATGGGTAGAGATACTTATAGAATACTATTTTAAGATTTAGTATACTAAGGGAACTAAGAATGCAAGAGCAGACGTACTTAGTAGAAAAGCTGAACTATAAAATAACGAGAAACTATTGGGAGTAATGCTACGCAGAGATAAGGATGGATTAATTAGATATAATTACCCTAAACTAGTAGTAACTTAAGAGAATAATAAACTAGGAAAAGTCTACGAGACACTAGAGAGCTTTTAGGCATAGAAAATTCTAAAAGCATAGCTAGAAGATCTATAGATAGATATATACAAGAATTAAGAAGCGAAGTATATCCTAAAGAGCATAGTAGAGTATTTTATGGAAGACTTCTATAAGGGAATAACTTAAGGATATAATGGAGCCACGGGCTTAGTATTAAGACTTTAGGAGGAGTATATTATTAATAGAATTTAGGGCTTAGCGCGAAAAGTTATAAAGGAATATCTAGATTACTAAAGGAATAAACTAATAAGGTATAAGCTATATAGAGGGCTATAACCTATTAAAATACTAGAGAGACTATAGGAGGTTATATTATAGGACTTTATTATTAAGTTACTAAAGTTAAGAGATCCTATTACCGGATAAGATTATAACGTAATCTTAGTAATAGTAGATAAGCTTATAAAGTAGGGATACTTTATAGCATATACAGAAGAAATCTTAATAGAAGATATTACTAGAATTTATATTAAAGAAGTATTTATAAGATATAGAGCACTAAGCAAAATTATATTAGATAGAGATCTAAGATTTATAATAGTATTCTAGAAGGTATTCTTAGCAGAGTAAGGAATTTAAGTAGCAACTTCCACCGTATATTATTTATAGATAGACGGTTAAACAGAAAGATTAAATTAGATACTAGAACAGTATCTAAGATATTCTATTAATTATATATAGAATAATTGGGTATCGCTATTATTAGTTATATAGTTTATATATAATATAATACTATAGGAAGGAATAGGCATATTACTATTTAAGGCAAATTATGGATATAAGCTAAGAATATTGTTATTACTATAGTAAGTAAAGAAAATAAGTAGTATAGCTAAAGAAAGAATAAAGACGTTAATAAATCTTTATGCAGACCTTATAAAATTAGCAAAGAAAGTATAAAAGAGAATAAAAAAGTACTATAATATTAGGAGATCTAAGGGACTAGATCTTAAGGAGGGAGATAAAGTGTAGCTACTATATATAAATTTTAAGAGTTAACAACTAAGTAAGAAGTTAGACTATGTTAGACTAGGACCTTTTAAAATTATACAGAAGATTTCACTAGTTATATTTAAGTTAAACCTACTAGCTAAGATAAAGATCTACTTTATATAGTATATTGCAATGCTAGAGCTAGTATATAGGAATATTAAGCTACTAGTTTACAAAGTAGACACGTATAGAGGATAGGAAGAAGACAAATAGTAAGTTTTAAAGATCGTTAGTTATAAGGATATTAACAATAAAATATAGTATAAGGTTAAGTAGATAGGCTATAATAAAACTACCTAGAAACTACTAGAGAATTTAAAAAACGTTATAGGAAAGGTATAGGAGTATTAGAAGAGATTAGGTTAGGCAGCATTAATAAAGAAGGATTATTAAAAAATGAATTACCTAAGGGGGACCTAAGAAGAGCAGTTGCCGAACTACTTGGATCTATTTCCTTCTCGATTGGAAAAGAATCTATTCTTTTATTACTAAGTTCCTATAAGCCTTATTCTACTAGTTTTTACTCCTTAAAATAGACCTTCTTACGAACCTTCTTAAGACGGAGTAACTAAGTAGACGCCGCAATATGGGCCTTAAGAGCCTTCTACTCCATATCTTAAGAACATTCTAACTTAGCAAGGGCTTAAGACAGTTCACTATCTAGCCGTATAGCAGCAGATTAAATACAAGACCTTAAGATAGATATGTTAAGGAACTAAACAACTATTAAGAGTAATAGGTCGCGTATATTTAGTATTAGAGACGAAGTAAACGTTATAGAACGAATAAATATTCGCTTTAGTGTACTCTAAGCAAAAGAACGGTTGTCGCGAAGATGGACTTACCAATATAATATAAACTAACCCCTTTTTTAAATAACGAGAACACGGAGATAGTATAATCTCGCTAAGAGATAATATTGTAGCAACGGTATAAGACCAACGAGCTGTAGATAAAGAAGAAGAAGCTTTAGGTATAATAAGTAATAATATTAACTAAATTAATTAGACGGACATTATACCTCTAGTAAACAACTTAGAGATATTTAGAATCTTTAAGGATAAGGATAAAAAGGAGGGAGATAGTGTTACGGACGCTTTAAGTATAATATTATAACTACTTAGAGAGGAGTCGGAAGAAGCTAGTTAGTTAATTTAGGCATAGTTTAGGATGGAGCTGATAGAGCTATATAATGAGGAATAGTAACTAAGGTTATATAACGTGATTTATATAATCTATATAATCTATAGGATCTATAATAGAGTAGATAGAGTATACGTACCTTATATACTAAGGGGATTTCTTAGGAGTACGGTTGTGTATTTAAAGGACTATAGTCCCTACCTAGATAGTTCTCTCCTTTATAGTAAATCTTAGAATATAATTAGAGTTAATCTATTAGGCAACTACTCCACTAGTTATTATTACGTTGTTAACTTCTTATTTACCTATATACCTAGCCTATTAATAAGTCCACCATAGTTCCTGCTACAAGGCTTCATTACACTAGTTGGCGTCTTAATAAAACCTTATTTAGACGTTCTAAACTTTTAATTTAATTCGTTAGTTCTTTTATTAACTAGGGTTAATTATCCGTTCGTTTAATAGGTAAAGAAGCTTAAATTATTATAAAGGTAGTAAAAGTAGTAACTTTTTAAATAAGGTAGTAGATCTAGACTTTAGGTTACTAAAATCTATATAAAAGAAAACTAGAAATTAATTAGGGAAAAAAACTAAAAAAAATTAACTACCCCTTTATAAGGTAAGGATGTGGATAGGGAGTCCAATAATAGAATAATAGGTATATTGTATAGATAGAGACGAATCCTTAAGGGAAAAGGAGGAGTCTGTATGCGAGGTAGAAAGGGTTTTCCCTAGGCATGTNTAGNGCANGTNCCTNACGGGCGAGTNACCCCTAGGTTACCCTAGGGTCGCCCNTACCTTACGGCTATATAACTATNTACTTAGGTTTTACCTAATAATGCCCCCCCCTTTAAAAAGGGTCGTCCCCAATCCTTTATATACTTAAGCCTCAATAAAACCCCATAAAAAACCTTAGTAAGGAAAAAATTTAGAGGGGAAAGAGCGTCTTAATTTTGCGTATAGAGAGACAGGTAGTACACATGCGCGGCGCGAAGATGTTAAGGAACTTTAACCGGCGGTTAAAGTTATCTAATTAGTTAGATTTGCCTTACTAAGACTCCCCCGCATTTAACTAAGCTAGTAGTAATTTTATATACCTAGTATAGAAAATCCTAATTAGTTTATTTAATAGGTAGAGCTAGTGGAGCTTAATACCGTCGCCTAAACTTAGTAGGCTAGAGGTGTTCTAAAAGCTTACTTATATAGGCAGGTCGCTAGTACCTTGCGGGTCGGTTATAGGTTATTTGCATATAGCCAGATTTATAAATAGTAAGGCTGTATGCCTATTAAATCTGCCGCTAACCCTGCTTTAGCTTTACGCTATACCGGCGTAGCGCCGTATATACTTTATAGGTAGGTTATAGGTTACTTATATACAGCCAGGTTTAGGATAGTAAGGCTATATATCTATTAAATCCGCCGCTAATCTATACTTTAGCCTTACGCGTTATCTATAGTATATATATAGAATAGTATAAGTTATTAGTATAGGTTGCCACTAGTGGGTTACTAGTAGGTTATAAACCTTAGTTAAATAAACTCTGGTTATAAACGGGCCTATTCTCTAATATATAAATAATCTGCTTAGCTAATATAGAGTAATAGATTAGGTCTAGAAAGGGTGCTTTTTAAATTAAGCTTTATTGCTAGTATACACTATAGCCTTACTAGCATTACCAGGTTGCGTTAAAGTGTAGCTTATATAGGATATTAATAAATTAAAACTTCACCCTATATATACGCCGCAGTTCTTATAGCAATTATTACTTATTCTTTAATCCCTTAGAACATCCTCTACTCTACTTTAATACAGGTTATATTTTAATAGTAGCGCTTACTTTTTACCTGCGCTTCGGCTATAAGGCTAGGGTATTCCGCTTACGGTACTTATTTAGTAGTTATTAATAATTTTTAAGTTCTATCTCGTATTTCTATTTATTATACTTATTTAACTATCCTAGCTATTTAATAAGGTACTATAGTTATCTAGCACGATCCTAATAGGCAACAATTGCTTTTACTTCCTAGCTGCTTTCCTTAAGCTCTTTTACTACTAGGGGTTAAAACCTAGGATGTAACCTATAAGGCTCTAATAGGGAGATATAAAAGACTGGGTAGAGCTATACTATAGTAGGTAGAAGCTCTAGCTTATATACTTACTACCCTATACGCTCTAGGATCTAAAACAGTCCTATAAACTTATAGTTAAGCTTTTTATAAGGACGTTTTATGCGGATATTCTTAGAGGAGAGTAGGACTCGTTTACCAACAGCGAAATGCTTAGCTAGATAGTAACGATTATAGTATTTTACCTAAAGCTATTAGGCGTACATTATTAACGCCGCCACTACCTTATATATAAGGCGCAGGTGTTATAGATACGTCTCTATAAGTTCGACATTTATTAACTTAGACCCCTCCCTACCTTACTAGGCGTCTTAAATGCCGTCTAGGACTCTATTTAGGACGTTTAGCAGCTAGCTATAGGCGAGCTTAATAGGGGAACGCTTTATTACGGTATAGACCTTAGAGTTATAGGTAAAGGCTACTTCTTTAAGTAGGGAGGCCTAATTAGACTGTTCCCAGTTTGTAAATATGCGTAGGTATACCTTAAGCTCCTAGTTCTAACGCTTTATCTAACTATCTATCTACGGGTAAAATGTGGTGCTAAGTTTATATTAAACGTAAAGATAGTAGCACATAGTGCTTTAATACTCGCTTATAAATACACTACCCCTATTAAAGACAATATTATTTAGAGGCCCTATTTATATAAAGACTCTAAATAAGAGTTCTATAAGTTACGTAGTATTAATTATCTTATATACTAAATAGTAGCGTACTAGCTTTATGAAACGGTCTATAAGGATAAGGATAGAGTTATACTCTACGCTATTAGGAGTCTTAGACTTTAGGAAATCCGTAATAAAGTTAAGTAAATAATACCACTAGGCTCGGGTGGGGGCTTAGAGAGGCTATAGCTCACTATAGGGTTTATAGCTGCGCGATTTAAAGTATTAGTAGGTATTATAATTATCTAGGTATTTACGGAGGTCCTAAGTAAGGCCGTTCTAAGTATACTTTCATATAATTACCTTAAAGGTATAGTTAAAACCATAGTGGCCGCCTATAGGATCGTTATAATTTCGCTTAAGGATCTCCTATTATAATAGTATATAATTTAGCACCTAGACCTTATTATTTTGCCTTAGGAGTCCTTAATTATTAAGGGTGTAGTCCTTATTACTAGTAGGAACTTATTCTTAGGTTAATTAATTATATATAGAGCGTATAAAGGCGTCTCTTTTTTATACTCTATAAATAAAATTAACTAGTGACTTAGGGGGGTGTTTTATAAACGCCATTTCGGCTAAGGCAGCTACTACTACCTCTTGCTATGGCATAAGACTTTATGTAAAGTTAGTGCTAGTAAAGTAACGTATAATATGTAGGTAACTTACTAGGTTATTATAGGGGACTATAGCCTAGGCTAAGGGGTTTTCTCTAGGGTTAAGCGCTATTAGGTTAATTAAAGTGGTCTTAGAGAGAATAGTAGGACGCTTTAGTCCGCCGGCGCTAAGTTCGTAAGGGTTGCTTATATACTACACGCATACTACTTACTAGTTTAGTATAATAGCACTAGGGCCGCCCACAAGGCCTATAACCTACAACTTTTACTATAATATAGGCAGCATAGCATTAAGGATTATCCTCTTACTGCCATTTTTAAAGCCTTTAGTATAATCTAGGCGCTAGGATAGTATATTAGTAGAATTTATCTTACCTAGCTTATATTTAATCTTAAAATTAAACTTAGCTAGTTCTTTAGCGTACTAGGCCTAGCAAGTAAATAAGCTTTTAGTAGTTATAAAGTACCTAAGATTTTTATAATTATAGAGCACGCGCGTTATATGCGCGGCGTATTTAAGGTAATAGCGCTATATCTTAAAGTATTGCACTATAGCGAGTAGTTTTTTATTATATATATTATACTATACTTCTAGGCTAGTAAGCTTCTGACTATAATAAGCGATTAGGTACTAGTGGAGTTAATCTCCCTACCCTAAAGGCTATAGAAGTATACCGCTATAGGCATAGTTAGAAGCGTCAGTAATTACCATTAGGGGTAGATTAAGGTTAAAGTGGCGAAGTAAAGGAGCCTATATAAATGCAGCGCGTAGCTTGCGGAACGCCTACTATATATCGTTGGGCTAGGACTAGGGTTAATACTATTTAGTAGGCCCTTTTGACTTGCGCTTCTTCTTCTTCTCCCTATCTAACGTTAGGTCGCGATATGCCTATGTAAGATATATATATAGGGGGTATACGGTATCCAAGTAGTTCTAGATAAATCGCCTATAGAAGTTAGCAAAGCTAAAGAAGACTTAAATGTCTCTATAGGACTTAGGCTTAGGCCATTCCTTAATAGCTTTTACGCGGTCAGGGTCTATTATAATACCCCTAGGGGTAATAATAAAGCCTAGGAACTTAACGTTCTTAGTATAAAAGATATATTTTAATAGTTTAGCGTATAGGCCCTAAGCGCGGAGCTGTTGCAGTACCTGCTTAACGTGCTTAACGTGCTTATCCTTATTATTTAAGTAAATAAGAATATTATCTAGGTAAACTATATAGATGGTATCTACTAGAGTTCCTAGAGCTTTATAAATATAGCTTTAAAAAGTTATTGGGGTGTTAGTAAGACTAAAGGGCATTACTAAGTACTTAAAGTAACCGTAGCGTATCTTAAATATAGTCTTTTATTTATCTCCCTTTTTAATATAAATCTTATAGTACGCATTATAAAGATCTAGCTTTATATATATCTTTACATAGCTAAGCCTATTAAAGAGTTTGCTAACTAGCGGTAGGGGGTACCAATTTTTAATTATAATCTTATTTAGGCGTCTGTAATTAACGTATAGCCGTATTATACTATCTACTTTTAGCACGAAGAGGATAGGCGCTCTAGTAGGCAACTTACTAGGCCTAATCTAGCCCCTTTTAAGAGCACTGTCTAGGTACTTTTATAAGATCTGCAATTTTTTCTATAAGAGGTTATAGAGGGGTATTTATGGTAGCGTCTTGCCTTTTTTTAAGTCGATCGTATAGTCGTACTTAGAGTTTTATAGTAGTATGCTTACTAGCTTATTAGAGAAGACATTAATTTCCTCCTTATATACCTCTAGCAGGCTAGGGGCTACGGAGGTTAAAGCGACTATTATATAGTAGTGTACTTCTAGAAGCTAGTGGAGAGAAGGGTGCGGCTAATATACGTTTTACAGGTATATTCGTATAGAGAGTGCATATAGCTCTACTGCAGTATACTTAATAGTTTTAGGGTTTCAATCACCTCCCCCTTACGTATAAATAATCTACGCCGGCACTAGAGGGTCTCTACGGGTACTCGCTGCTAGTAACGGCAGGTCCTCTACTGTATTTACAACCGGTGTCTTTATATCTGGAGGGTCTGCATGGGTACTCGCTGCCAGTAATAATAGGTCCTTTATTATATTTATAACTGGCGTAAAAAAGAAGTCTTCTAGCTATAGCAAATAGACTATTTCACCAGCCTTAATATCTGCTAAGAGAGCGTTAAGGGTGACTATTTAGAGGCGTTTAGGGTCCAAAGTACTCTAGATAAACTGTCTAAAATAGAAGCTAATTAATAGATCTGCTTCCGCGAGCTAATCCCATCTAAGAACTATATCGTAACTATTAAATAAGCCGCCCTAAAAGGTCTGCGGGCTAATAGTATACGAGGTACCCTAGGAGTCGCTAATAGTAACCGTTAGATTATAAGTATCCCAGATTGTTATCTAGTTACTATTAAGGAAATATATAATAGGTTTACGTAAACGTAGCGCGTAGTATATAGGTAGGTTAAACCTATAGACGACCTCTTAATTAATAAGGTTAATTTAGTACCTATTATTATATAAAGTATATAGGCGGACTTTGCCCTAGGGCGTATCTATCGCAATATATACCACAATACGTTTCTTTTCTCCCTCTATATTAGGCCCTAGTTACAGTTAAGAGAGATATACTACTAGGGCTTTAGGTTTTCCGAAGCCTAAGCTAACTTCTCTTTATTAGCCTACTTCTAGTGTTCCTTATAGTGGCCGCCTATGGTCCTTTAACTTGCCTATATAGTACTAGCGTCTAGGGGGTCCCCTAAGCCATCTAGCTTTTAGGTAGTTTCCCTAGAAGTTTACTTAGAAAAGCGTTGCCCTTTTTAGGTTCTATTCCCTAAGCCTAACTCTATAAAGCCTATGCTGCGACCGCGCTTTATATACAATAATTTGCCGCTATTACTTACGCGATCTTCCGCGAGCTTTATAGTATTAAGTAATTACTCTACACAGCGGATTTTATTAAAGAGGTCTTTAGCGGTTCTTACCTATTAGGCGAAGTTCTGGCGGAAGAGCTCTACTTATAGGTAGGCTGGGAGATATAAGAACCAAAAGTTTACCTATTGTTTAGGATTGACAAAAGGGGTATATAAGAAGAGGTCCTCTAAGCTACGTATACGGGCTAGGAAGACGTTAAACCTCTAGTTCTCCTTTATAACAGCCGTACAGTATACTATAGTATTATTAAAGCGTTTTACTATAGGGTTCCTAATCTAGTCTTAGACTATAGTCTTAAATTCGTCCTATAGTAAAGAACCCTTATCCTTAGTGCCTAACTGGCAATAAACTAATTAGGTAATTATCTTCTCTTCCATAAAACCTTTAATGGCCTAGCGCGTGCGTCGCTTATAGTTATAGTTAGCGTTATTAACCTTAAATTAGTTCTTAACTGCGGCAATCTACTAGTTAAAATACTGTTAAGTAGTACCGCTAATATTGGGTAGTAACTTCTTGACTAGGGCATTGAGATTTAATTAGCGTATGCGTTCGCTACGTAACTTATACTCTTTACTAAAGAGGTAACGGGAAGGCTTTATTAAATTAATAATGCTCTATAAGTTGGCTATTTTCTTAGCCAGCTTATCTAGCTCCTTTATATTAGCAGTATTAGGTAGGACGCTAGTAACCTTACTAAGCTCCTATTAAGCCTAGGTATATAAATTAAACTAGTCTTTAGCGTTTATAGATGTCTAATTATTTTAGGATTTAGAAAATGGCTTAAATGCTACTAGTATACTTCTAGCGGTTTCGTCTGCACTAGATCCTAAAGCATTCTGTAGTTGTATCGCTAGCGTATTACCGTTAAGTATAAGCGTCGGTTTTCTTTTCGGAGGCATTATAGAAAAATTAAACCGGCTATCCTCCTAAGGGGATTAGTAAGGATTTAAATATAAGGTAAGAATATAGATAGGGAGTCTAATAATAAAACAATAGGTATATTGTATAGACAGAGACAAATCCTTAAGGGAAAAGGAGGAGTCTGTGTATAAGGTAGGAAGGGTTTTCCCTAGGTATATGCAGAGCACGTACCTTACGGCGAGTTACCCCTAGGTTGCCCCAGGGTCGCCCGTACCTTGCGGCTATATAACTATCTACTTAGGTTTTACCTAACACCCTTACCGATCTTATTAATATTAGAGGTATAGCTAAGCCTACTTATAGAGGGCTTTACTAAATATATATATAGCGTCTTATATAGCCGCTAGGGTGACTAAATAAGGCTATAAGGCTAAAAAGAGGGTTCTTAGTTAGGAATCGTTATAATTGTTTATATATTTTTAGAGGTTATATAACTCCTTATATAAGCGACATTTCCGCCCTTTAAAAAAATTGAAAATTTCTAAAAATCGATTAACGCTATAGATAGCAATAATATTAATCTAGTAAGACTGCTAATTCTCTTTATATACTATGATATGTATATTTAATAGCTCTAAAAGTAGTAAGAAGGTAGGACGGATAGAGGGGTTAAAATTTAGAGAATTAGATTTCGCGGTTAAGCTATTTAAAAATTAGAAAACTAAGATAAATGCTATATTCTCCGCTTACCTCTAAGCCAGTATATAATTTCCTATTTAGGAAAAGTCGTTTATAAGTAGTTGCTACTACCTCCGTATAAAATCTTTTTATTATACCTCTTTAGTCTTACTTATAGATAACTAAAAATTGTTCTATATTAAATCTATATTTAAATATAAGCCCTAAAAGCTTCTTAACTTATAAGATTGCTATATAGGTTAGCCTAGCTGTCTTATTCTTTTCCTTAATATTTAGAACTACTTGGTTAAGTATTAGGCCCTAGCTTTTATATATAGTAAGAGTAAAAGCTAAAGTAATTGGAAATTAACGCTATAAGTAAGAGCTTTTTATACCTTCCTACTTATAAAGTATAGAAAATATAGAAATAACTTTCTTACTATCCTGCCGAGTAAATAGAGCAGGTCCGTTGTACCTATTTACTATAATTAGTAGTAACTAAGGCTGGTCCTTTTTAATATCCACGTGTCCCTTCTATATAATATCTTTAACTATACTAGTAGTACTATTTACTAAGCCTAGTTTAACCTAGATATTCTATATTAGTATTACTTTTAGGCTAATATATAGGACTAGACTCTCTATAATATTACACTAATTAGGAGTAACTTTCCGTACACCTATACCAGTGTTAACTAACTTAATAGCTACTACTAGCTATAAAAGGTTGTAAAGCTAAGTAGTGTTATACTTACTTATAGTAACGCGTATGCTATATAGCCGAATTATATTATTAAAGCCCGCAACCTTATTAGTAGATAGGCCCTGCTTATACCTAGTTAAAAAAAGGTTTTAGGTTAAAGTACTTATAGAATTACTACGTAGCTTTATAAGGGCGGTCCTAAATATAAAGCTTTTAGCATTATTACCGCCCTACCGCATAACTTAATCTAGAATAGTAGTTTAGTTAATTACCTTATAGGCTTCTTTTCTATAGCTAGTAAGCTTTAACGGCCTAGTAGGTAGATTGCTGTATAAGGCCGCTTAATTTATAGGGGGAAGCTAATAGAAATCGCTTACTAGTAAGATGTTTAAGCCTCTAAAGTAGTTATTGTTATATAATAATAAATTCAATTTACCGTCCGACCCGGTCCCCCTAATGGGTCCACATAGACTAATTCCTATGGTAAAAACTCAATATATATACTGAGAAAACCCCATTTTTTAGGTGAACAAAAACCCCTAAGGGAAACGTAAGAGGTAATACTTCTAGATAGCATTCGTACTACATTAACGGGGGGAAAAAACACCATCAGGTTACTGCTCAGAGACCCCTAAGGAAGGTGTCTTAAATGCCTATCTTACCCTGTCTGCCTTTTAAACCACTTTCCCTATCTATTATTACCTATGTGGAATTATATACCTGCCCTTCCCCTACTCCGCCCTATATGCATACATATATACTACTTACAGCTTCCTTACTTACAGCATAATCCAATCTTATTATTATACCTTCTAGTATAATCTACTACCCTCCCATATAATACATTTATATCTAGTCCTATATAACCTTTTTTTTTAAAACCAAAATAACGGGATAGTAATTAGTGCTAGGTGTCTTCTCCTAGGGCCCTAACCTAGGTCCTTTGTAACATAAAGGAGGATATATGCCGCGTGCGGCAGGTTTAAGCTATTAGGTGATAATAAAGGCGGGTAGATAAGAGGCCTTAAAAGGCAATAGACGAGAGGCTTTTGGAAGGTGGGTAGATAAAGAGGCTTATCGCGGGCTTTAGCCTGCAAGGCGTACGTATATACTATATAGGGTCGTACAGCATAGCGTGCCATGCTATATAGAAGGAGGACGCCAATTTAGATGCCGTGATTCGAGCAGGTCGACCGTATGTGAAGACGAGTTAGTTATGTTCCTGAAGCCTTGTTAGGGCTCACCCTCCCAACAGAAACTTCTTTCTTCGCGATCACCCGTCGCAGCGCCAGCGGTGCGTAGCCGTACGGACGTCTCTGCGTTTGCTCTGGTAGTCTATTGACACGATCCTAACGGAACATCGATAGTACTGCCAGGTTCCCGGGCTCCACCGCGTGGAGGTGCAGAGGCCGATTTCATGAAGCCCTTATTGTTATATATAGGGTAGATTTAATAAAGGCGGCGATTAATCTAGGCTAGATATACTTACCTAATTATAGATTTCTCATTAAGGATAAGATAGTAAATATCCTTAAAAGCTTATTATAGAGGCGTAAGACTAATAGTAGGCAATTCCTTAAACAGGCAATTTACTAGTAACCTTAATAGATTATATATAGTTCTGCCGTTAATATTAAAGGCAGCTACCCTAGTAGGGGCCGCTTAAGCTAATAGCATTAGCTTACTATTAGCCCTTATTATATTATAGAGTGTAACCGACTACTAGACCCTGTTTTACTAGCGTTAGCACTACCCTTATATGTCTTGGATATAGTTAAAATAAGTTATAGACCTTGGAGTTTAGGGGTCTACCTTTATATATTTATATCACTTGATTTCTATAGATTTACAATTAAGTTGCTCGTTTAATTCCCATACACTGTAAAGCTTACAGTTATAAGCCCGGCCTGCCTGCTGTACTGCATCTAATCTGTACATTCAGCGCTTACTAAGCAATTAATCTACTACCTTGTTTAAGAAGTCACTACTTCTACTACCTTTATAAGTATTTAGAGCTTCTTCCAGGTACCGCTGTTGTACTCGTAATTACCTTTATTTACTAAACAGACGGACGATCGAATATTGATTGTATTGAACATTGATTGAACCGAACCGAACCTGACCGTACGAACCCGACCGTACGAGCCCAACCTCTTTAACCCAGATACACAACCATTCGACAGAGTCGACCTATCCACTATAGCGTAACGACCTCATATGGCGTCCAAGGGAGAGCCCAGCTAGCGCGATTTAGAGCACGGAGCCAGAGCGAGATGCCAGGGCACGGAGCCAGTGTAAGACGCCAGAGCACGAAGCCAGTAAAAGCCAGATGCATAAGCTAGCTTGGATATACTGATGGTGAGAGATAAGGATACTGGGTAGACATAAGGAAGGCACCAGACCGACGGCAGCCAGAGGACCGTCGCCAAAACAGGGTTGTAAACAATCAGCCACAATCAGCCACAATCGGATTATTGTGATTTCGAGATTCTGATTAACGATCACAATCTAATTAATAATCACAGCACGTGATAGCAGATTCCTTGGTACCCCGTATAATTAATCCTATTAAAGAGATATTTCTACCCCTAGAACCCTTACCGTATAAAGAAATAAAGGTAAACTAGACTCTAAATAACCCCGCTTAAAATCCCACTTCTATACTAGTTTTTTAAACATTTTATTCTCTTAAGGCTGTCTATTCCCATCTTTATTCTTTCCTAGCTCATTATACAATAGCCGCCTAAGAAAACTCTCTCTAGATTATCGCTTATAGCTAAAATAGAGAGGATATTCATAGCAAGAATTAAAAGCCTTAGCTATTGTTTTCTTTGCGGCTCCTAAGTCCACTAATAAAGAGCTAGGCCCTATATTTTGTACGGAGCTTTAGAGCAGTAATCCTCGTACTTATTAAGGCTTTACGGTTAAACGATCCTTTCTTTAAGGTTGTTTGTAATAAGATTAAACTTATCTAGCTCCTTTTCCTTTATCTAGTATTGTAAAGGCCTCTTATACGATATAGTACGAAGGGGATATAAATCTTGGAATTGCTCCTAGAACTACTTTAACTTTTAAAGCACAGGTTTCTGCCACTCCTTTTTCTATATCTCTTTAATATATTTCATACAACGCTAAGGCTAAAGAATTAGTGCTATATTGTAGAGAGGAGAGCTATCTGTTTTAGTATAGTATTCGTTAAACTTTTTCTAAGCTCGTTTAATACAATGCTTTAGGTCTTAGTTTAATCTAATACCTACTAATACCTGTTATATCTCTATATGTTTAATAAGGACGTCCATTATAAAGAGAACTTTGCTAAGGCTTAAGCTGTGCCCTTAAAGTTTCATAGTTGCGCTGTGGAAAGGCCTAAGGAAGTTCTTAATCGTATGAAGGAGGGACCAGTTAGCTGGGTTAAGAAAGTCTTTATAAAGTATATCCATATTGGCCTTTATATACTAGTTAACTCCAGACTTATACTAAATTGCAGTCTCTAGTATTTGCCACCAGCTATTCCATCTTATATAATTATTAAAAGGAATCCTTTATCCAACAATTAACTTAAACTACTTTATACAATTACTTAAGGAGCGGAAGTAGATAATAATGTTATATAACTGCCCAAGCGCCCCTATTACGCGGAATATATCCCTTTTATTCTCTTACGCGGCCTTATTATATATCATCTCTAGCTTTATACTCCCCTTTTTAGAGAGCCTTTTATATGCCTTAATCTCTCCCTCCTAAGTAGCACTAAAGAGGAAAGTATTAACCGTAAGGTTAATAACATATCCTTAGCATCAAATTCGTTGGTAGATAGGATCCTATTAAATATCTTTATTCTCTAGTAGGAAATCGGATATTATATAACACAGCGTATTATTTATTAAAGAATTGTCACTAATAATAGCCCTAATCTTTTGTACGATACCGTAATCCAGTAGCACTAAAAGAAGGGTATTCTATTATTCTTCTCTATTATAGTTTACAATTGGCCATAAAGTAAGAAGAGCCCACGCTCTTTACTCTTAAGTATTAATAAAATGGGAGTAAATAGTAAGGAGAGAGTAGTTATTTAGAGAGGTCTAGACATCAATAGAGAGATAAATATTTGAAATCGCTAAAGTTTTTTTTGTACGACATCCTTTTAAGAATTAAATAACTGTTTAATCTTCTGGCCAATATCTCCATAAGCTGCTGTAATAAAGCTCTGGGACTCTTAATTTAAAGCCTAATAGAAAGTATAGAATTCTGGCTATTTAACCGTATTAAATGGAAGGTTTTATACAATAATTAAATTAATAAGGGCTTAATTAATGACTTCGCGATTAAGAGAGGACCTTAGAATAACAGATTCAAACTCTAATAGATTACTTTTAGATCCAGCCTACCCTTAAAGATCCTTAAGTATAGCGTTTGCTTCAGTCTTTATACGACTTATTCTTAAGAGGCTAATATTAATTAAGTGATTTCGTTTAAGATGCCTCTGGAAATTTATAGTAACTATTATACTATACTTACAGTCTATGGACTTGCAGTAATAGATTTTTTTTCCATTTTTATCTTGCGCTAGCTTATATTCGTATAGTTCTCGGGTATATAAAAGGATTGGGCTTTAATATTTCCCCTTATTCTAAGAAGAAAGCTCAATTAATTAAAGAGTATTCGTAATCTGGGATAAATCTGCTTTAGAGCTCATTTTTTCATACAATATAAAAGGAGAGCTTTAGCTTATAATTATTAATGTGGGAATGCTAAGCCGCTAATCTGATATTTGGAATCGGATTACAATCGGATTGCGAACCGACAATCCAATCACAATCCAATCGATAATCTTATCTGATTGCAATCAGTTTGATCGTTTACAACCCTGCGCCAAAACTAGACAACCGTTCGAACGACCAGCCAGCGAACACTAGATTAATTCAACTGGACCGAACATTGAACATCGGATCAAACCAAACCAGAGCCTTAATATAGGCCTGTCGCCAAATCAAATCAAGGCCTTCTAGGAAGGCACCAATACTACACCAACACTACAATCAGTGGCAGCCATTACGCTGTAGACGCCTTCTGTTACAACCAGTCGCAGCTATTACGCTGTAGACACCAACGCTACAATCAATCGCAGCTATCACGCTGTAGACGCCTTCCTTTACAACCAGTCGCAGCTATCACGCTGTAGACGCCTTCCTTTACAACCAGTCGCAGCTATCACGCTGTAGACGCCTTCCGCTATAACCAGTCGCAGCCATCACGCTGCAGACGCTCTATCAAAACCAGTCTATAGCCATCACGCTATAGGCAACCAACACCTCAACCAGTCGCTGCCATCCGCTGCAGACGACCTCTACTAGACGGCAATTGTTCGAACATATAGCAAGCGAACAAAAGCTCGATTCGAAGCGCATTAGTTAGTTAAATCTAAAAAGACAAGAGAAGAACTGGAAGAACACAGGAATAATTAATTTTAATTTTAAAGCCCTAGCTTCTATAACACCAGATCCGCCTACAATTGGCACCATTTAAGCCTAAATTGGCACTAAATTTGACGTCTTAATGTCACCAGAGTTACTAAGTAACTACTTCCAGATCTACCTCGATTACAGCTTATATGGCTACAGCTTAAATAACTACCTTAAATATAGATCTAAACATCTACCTCGACTATAGATTAAAAAGATCTACCGCGAGTATGGATTGATTAACTGCTTTAAATGCAGATCGTATTACCACACCTAAATTAATTAATTCAGTAGAGCCTCCTACAAAGGATGCTAAATAGCTACCGACTCCTAGCAGAACGGTATCTCTATTAAATGACTGCCTTAAATGCAGATTAAAACGGTATCCCCTAAATTAAAATATTTAGAAGAGCCTCCTATAAGGGATGCTAAACAGTTACCAACTCCATTAAAATGGTATCACCTAAATTAAATGATTTAGTAGAGCTTCCTATAAAGGATGCTGAATAGTTACTAACTCCTAGTAGAATAGTACCTCCAGATTTACTAGCGTTAAACACTATAAGGACTTTAAGACGATATCTTAGATATAATTGAAGCAATTCCTGTCCAGCCTACATTGGCACCAGTTGCGACGACCGCAACGTTACTAAATATGACGTCTATAACGTCACCAGAGCATCGATATCGGCCCATTAGCGAATTGAATTAAGCCTTACCATTACCCTTCTCTTTTCCACTTAACTGTATCTAAATTTCCTATTTTTTGGTACAGTTTTTACCTTTATTTGTCTTCTACAGCTTTAACTACACCGTTAAATCTAGGGGTGTGTGTAACCAACTACCAGACCCTATTTCACTAGCGTTAGTACTACCCTTATATATCTTGGATATAGTTAAAATAAGTTATAGGCCTTGGAGTTTAGGGGCCTACCTTTATATATTTATATCACTTAATTTCTATAGATTTATAATTAAGTTACTTATTTAATTCCTATACACTATAAAGCTTACATAGAGCGTAGTAGAGAGAATAGTAATAAAATATTATTTGCTAGTTCCTGCCTCTCTATTAACATTAATCCGTAGTAGGGAGGGGCTAAGGCTCACTTAGATCTGCCTATAGTAATTAACTATAGGCCGTCGAAAACGGACTCTGCACCTGTACGTGGTGACGGCTACGAACCTAAGTCTTCGAAGTTCAGACTTAGAGCCAACGCAGAGACGTCGCATAGCGTGCGGGCAGGACCTGGTGGTGGTTGTGCGTTGTGGGCGGTGGTGAAAATTTTTCAAATGGTGAGATCTCGAAAACCACTACTGTTGGCCCTCTACAAAACGGCTACTACGCTGTTCTCCTACCTAGGGCACCTGTACGATCCAATATGGATGCACGGCATTCGATAACATCCCCCTGACCCCCAATTGAAAGCATTGACGACCTCATATCGACGAACGAATGGACGCGAACGAATGAATAAGCAAATATACGGCCCCTTCTAACCCCCAGGGCGATCGCCCGCGGAGCATGCGGTCACTCGCTATCATCTACTAAGTATTTAGCAGCCTGGATTGCGACCTACGGTTTTCCCTATCTCCTTTTAACGGAGTGGTGACCCTTAGAAAGGGCCTAGCTGGGGCCTAGGTATAAAAGATACCTAAAATACACAATATCCCGCGCGCTTGGTATTATAGTGGTTAATAGATAAATCCCCCTTACGCCTTTAATGGCTCTAGGGGGGGGGGGGAGGCAAGGCGTATATAGCAATGGTCTACAGGAGATAGCATATAGGGGATGGTTAAGATATGGAACATAAAGCATATAGCAATTAATTGGCAAGGCCTAGCTAGGGCGTAGTAAACCCTAGCTTGGATAAGCTAAGGAAGGAAGCAGTGGTTCCTAAGGAGTTTGAACATCTAAGGAGGATAGGACGTAGCTGTAGGCCTGTAGGGCCGCTGCTACGGACGGATATGGCAAATCAGGGTTTTTTATCCTACTGAGGTGGCTTATAGGGTTTTTCCTCCCCTAATATATCAGGGGTTTTTCTTCCTGTAAATTTACAAGTTTCCCTTGTGTACGGAGTAGTCTGCGTAGGCCGCATAGGATCCGTATTAGACGTTAAGCAATGAATGAATAATAATTAACTATAATATTATAGATATAACGCTAGCCTAGTTATAAGGAGGACGGAGTTACTATCTAGGATAGGCGGCTCTACGGTAGAGGCTATAGCTATACTTCTTACTAATAAGTCTACTTATTAAGCTATAAGCACGTACCCTAATACGTACTCTAGTCGTAGTTATAATTAAGCTCCCTATTACTAAGCCTGTTAGAATCCTTAATTTTAACTCCGTTAGTATTTTAAACGCGGGCATATAGGGCCTTAAAAGACTAGTATAGCTCTAAGTTATCTACAAAATCGCCCTTAAACTTATTAATATTATTAGTAGTTTTATAACCTTCCTTTAGTTTTTAATTGTAGAAGTAGTTAGGTAGGTGCTAATAAGAGTTAATATAAGCTTAATAGGAAGCCATATAATTAGGGGCCCTAAATCTATTAATATAAGTAGCTACTTCCTTATACTCCCTTTATAGATAATAAAGAATAAGCTTTATATAGTAGAACTTAGAATACTATATATAGGAAGAACCGCCTTTATATTATGGAAAATAAAATATAACTTAAGCCTTACTTTTAGTTAACGCTTATAAGTAGAGTAATTAAAATAGAGTAGAAAATTAAGGAAAGTAATATCCTCTACCCTATCTAGGCGGCGCTTATATTTCTTATAGTTAGATAATCCGTACCCTCTTAGTTGCCTATCCTTAAGCTTATATATAGCGCTTTAATTATCCTCCTAGCAGTAGTTTAAAGTTACTATATTTCTTAAGCCTTTAGAAAGGGGAATATTAAGAAGTAGATAGTATACCTCCTACGCTAACTAATCGCATTTAGTAATAAGCTTATTTATAAACTTAGCTACTACCAAACTAAAGGCATAAAGACTATTAGCGTGCGGTTATACTAATTAGAGTAACTCCTAGTAGGAAGTTAACTTCTTCTCCTCCTTACTGTAATATTTGCCTATATAGTTAACTATTACTAATTGTTTGTACCAATTTAATGGTACAAGTGAGTCGTGTCTAGGGGCACGAAATACGTATAGTATCGTATGCTCATTTAGACGGTGGTGACTGTCGATTGTATGAAGCAGACTACGTAGTCTATATACTGATGCGCCTCCCCCCTGATTAGTCAGTGCTTTAGAAGTGCACTAGACGCGTAAGCGGGTGGTTGGTGCACCAAACGCGTAAACGCGTACTCGGCGTACCGAGCGCGTAAGCACGCAGTTGGTACGACAGGTGCTATAATTATACACTGGCGGTACTTGGAAAATGAAACCACTTATGTATAGCCTCCGTAATTGTCTTAATAGAACTATAAAACACATAAGAAAATACATAGGAAATCCCTCCTGAGGTGCCTTCTGGGTTGCCTTCCAAATGGTGCTCCAAGCTGGCCGTAAGTCCTGCTTACGGTCCGTAAAATAAACTATACGGCCTTTTAACGGGCCGTGAATGCACCGTACGGCCTTCCGACGGGCCGTGGCTGAACCGTAAATGCTCCGTTAGTCTCGCTCTACCCATTCTATAACCTTTAGGTTAAGCTTGTTTGTGTTAATTAGGGTTTTAAGAGCTTAACACGGCTTTGCCTTAGTCATGGCGTCTGCTGGGTTGTCTCCGCTGCTGATCCATTTGACCTCCGTAATCTTACGTCGTTCGTAGGCCTGACGTAAGCACATTAGGTCGACTATGAGCCTCTTCTCTTGTGTCGTACCTAGTTTAACTAGGCAGTCGTAAAGGGACTTTGAATTGGTGCATAAAACCAGGGGTAACTGCTCCAGTTGTAGAATCTTCTGGACCGTTGATTTAATTGCGGCTGCTATATTAAATCCATGAGCTAGTGCATATAGTTTAGAAGCTAGTATACTACGGGTTACTCGTTTGCACTTAATTGAAGACCAGTGCAGTATATTTACGTCCTGATTGCGGTCCATAAGTACAATTACAAAGCCGATTTGTAATGACAGGTCTTTGTTATTAGCAAAGGAGGCGTCCGTAAATGCCAGTAAGCTAAGGGAACTTAGGTCTAGTGGTACGAAAGTAAGTCCCCTTGCTGCATTGTTAATTTGCCACTGAATGCGCTTATTAAGCTGCTTGATATTTTCTTCTTGCGGATCTACTGCCTGGGCCGTAAAGGACAAGTCGTAGGCAGATTCGGGTTGGCAGACTGTGGCAATGTAGGCGCCTCTTGCACGCTGTGTAGCGTATTGGTCCTTTGTATTTACGGTCTTATGGGTCTTTCCGCGGGAACTGGTAAGGTCCGTAGGCTTTGCTGTAACAAGCTTTAGGTTTTAAGCTTGGCGTTCCTGGGTTAGCTGGATTAAGTTGCCCTTTTGTGTAATTAAGCCTCTGTTGAACTTAATTGGAGTCTGCTTAGTTAACTGCTCTTATGGCTTTACTAGGAACTTAGCTTCTTACAGTTTAGTCTCTTTAGCGTCCGCAAATGTCCGGTCTGCTAAGAAGAGGGTATTGTCTGTTTAGAGTTTAATAATACTAAGGCCGTTTAATGGGCTGTATAGGAGGTAGGGGTTATAGGTCGATTGTTCCATTTTGAGTTTACTAACGTGGTGCTGGTGGTATATCTTAAACCAATGGTTTCCGGCTTCTGGTACTCCATAAAGAGGTTTTATGACCCGTAAAATTGTTCCTAGTTGTAGGTTGAGCTTATAGGGTGGTCGTATAAAGATATCCCTGCTTAGGTAGGTATTAGACTACACGTAGGCTTGTGAGATGTCCCGTAAGTAAAGGGCTACGGATTTGGTTTGCTGTAGTCTAGGCGTAAGTGCGAGTATAATCCGTTAACTGACCCGTTGAATTGTAGGCGATTGCGTAAGGACTAGGTCCTTTCCCTGGTTGTTATAAGCTTGTATAACGAGCCTTAATTTCTTAAAGGCTTTGTTAGTACTAGGGTGCTTAATCTTGTTAATGAAGCGTGAGTTGAATATACGGACGCCTTGCGGAACGTCTCTCTTTGTTATAATCGCAAAGACACCCTTTTTAAGTAGTCCGTTGATCTCTTTACGCCGTGAGTCCGTAAAAGGGGTTTCCTGTACTAGAACTAATATATCTGTAGGCGGAGATTGCTTTGCGGATGTGCCTGCGGAGGTTAGATGGTTCTCCATTACGGGATTCTTACGGGGGCGTCCTCGGCCACGCTTTACGGCAGGTTTAGTAGGTTTAGTGGGTTTCTGGGGGACCTCTGGGGTAGGTAAGGGTGCCTCTAGTTTGTTTGATTCGGTAGTCGTTTCTGGTTTGTCTGGTTCGGCGGTTGCTTCTAGTTCGTCTGGCTCAACATTATGGGTGTTTTTAGACCAAAAATAGGGTTTTACGGACGTGCTTCTAAAGCTTATCGGTCCGCTAGGGAGCTATATATAGCAGGTCTCGTCTTCTATGGCTAGTAGACGGTAAGGTCTAGTCTAATTGCCGCTTTCCCGCCATATGAGGACTTCAGAGTTAAGCGGGAGGTTATGTACTGGGGTTGTATTAGGTCCGTTGCGGTAGTGTAGAGCGTTATTAACAGTTTGTTTGGCCCGTAATTTAACTATTTCGGCCATTGCCTTTTGTATTATAGCTGCTCAATCCGTAATGGACGGGGTAGGAGGGTCCAGTTTGCTTATCCTTGGGTAGGCTCCGTAGATTAAGAGGGTAGGTACCAGTCCGTTAGGGCCAGCGGTATCATTAACGGCTTTTACGGCCATCTATAAAGCCAGTTCTTTTTAGATATTCTTACACTCGTTTGTAATAATCTGGTAAGCTCTCCGTAAAGCTAGGTGAGCTCGCTTAATAAGTCCAACGGACCAGTGCGCCTTAACTAGAACGGCTTTTGTTAAAATAGCTATGGCCGTAGCGTACTGTTGGAATTCCTTACTAATAAAGTTCCTACTAGCGTCGTGGGTGATATACTTAGGGGGTCTAAGATATGTGTTAATCCAACAGGTCCGTAAAATGTCCCAAGTATGTTTTGCGGATATATTTTGCAACCAACGGGCGGCTTGGTAGTGGGTTACCTCGTTAATTATATGTAATACTGGGCTGCCGTTGATGTATATAATGTCTACGTACACTAAGTGGTTGAAGTTAAGGTCCTTATGAAGGGTGAACTTAAATTGGCCTAGGGAACGTCCGTATTTCTGGCAAAAGGAGTAGTATTTGGTTAGGTAATTAACTGCCTTCCTGTTGACGTTGTCGTGTCTAGAGCGTTCAAGGACTCTATATAGCTTTTCGGCTAATGGGTAGCCGAAACGGTGGTGTAGACGGTGGATCTCCGTACTGGTAAGGTAGTACGGGTTATAGTTAAAAGATTCCTGAATGTAGGTCCGTAAAGTCTCTCCCTATATAAGGAACGGGTGTCTAAATCGTCGTGTAATTGGTAGGGTAACATGCTTGCTTCCTAGGGCAGTTGCGGGGCCGATTAAGGTGTCCGTAATATTGTTGTAGTAAACCTATAACCTGTCCATATCCGCAAGGCAAAGTAAGAAAGGGGTGTCCGCTTTTACTATGTGGAAGTTAACTAGGCCAATTAGGGTCTTAACTGCGACTAATCCAATTAATGCGGTTAAACTAATGCCAAATTGGACGTTTACGGCCCTAGCTTGCATAGTATTAATGTCCGTATTATTATTTACGGTAGTCTTATATGCAAGGTATTGTCCGTAACCTATAATAGACTTCTTAGAGGCACCTGTATCGATCATAACGCTATAGAATTCTTTGGGGGTATAGCGTTCTGTAGTAATATATGCAAATAGGTCCTGTTCGCGGTCCGTAATATCCGTAACGGGTTCAACAGGTATACTTACGGGCCAGTTTTTGGGTGTAATTAAGTGTATAAAGAAGCGGTCGGCTAATACGGTCATAGTATTAAAGGCTTGACTGTCCGTAAAAGGTCTAAAAGTAGTTAGGAATGTCTCTAAGGTCTCCTATTCCTAAGCGTCTGAGTTAAAGTCAATTATAAGGGCTTCTATTGACTTGTCAGGGGGCTCCTCTGCTTCCTCTCCTTCGTATTCCAAAATGAACTGGTTGATCCGGTTATTAAGTCTCTTCCTAGACTTGTTACGTTCTTCCTGGGTATGCCTTGTAGACCAACATCCTTCCTTGCCGCACACGAAGCACTTTTGGCTAGTTCGTCTGCGTGGATATGCTTTTGTATGGGGGTTGCTGCGGGGGTTACGGGTGGGGTTTGGTCGGTATGGGTACTGCTGGCGATAGCGGCGGTCCGTAAAATAGGCTTCTGAGTCTGTTTGCGGATATTAAATATCCGTAGCGAAGGCTTAAGTGCTGCTTGGTGGGTTTGAGACTTTATACGTTATAATAGAGGAGCGTAGGTCATTAATAAGGCCAGCTAAGGTGTCTGTAGGCTTGTAATAGGCGTATTTGCAGGGCTCTACTTCCTGGCAAGCCGTAATAAGTTTATTGTGCAGGAAGTTGTTTATTTGAAGCTTGGCGTTAAGGCCGTGCTGTAGGTGCCGGAGGTCTTTAATAAGGATTTGCAGACACTCTATAGTCGATTTTTCGGTGTTCTTGTTGATTACGGTCCGTAGCTTGGTCGCATTCCATTGGGTAAGGATATCACGCCTATATTCTGGTCTTTTAAAGTAGTTGCGGGTAGCTTCGCATAGCTTATTAAAGGGGACACCAAGGGGGTTGCTCTTGAGGTTGGTGTAGTAGTGGTCAAGTGCTAGGCCGCGCAGTATGGTAGAGTAGGCTTGGCTAAACTCTTATTTAGGAATATCAGCCTTCTAACAGAGGTCCGTAAAAATGGTCAGTTTAAAGTTAAAGTTGTTATTTTCACCGCTGTACTTAGATTCGTCGGTATAGAGCTTAGCCAGGTTGGCTAGTTCCTTGCTATAGGTCTTTACTTAGGTAGGTTGCGGGTTTATAGCTTGCGGATCTGTAGCTTGCGGATATATAGCTTGCGGATCTGTAGCTTGCGGATATGTGGCTTGCGGATCTGTAGCTTGCGGATATGTAGTTTGCGGATCTGTGGCTTAAGCAGCGGAAGTGTTTTAGTCCGTATTTTGGTTTATAGGGGTATTGCGGTCCGTAACTTGGGTACTAGGTGTGCTCTGGCCCGTAAGATCAATTCTAAAGGCGTTTGGGTCTGTAGGACGAATTTGGTTAAGTGGGTTAGGTATAAGGCTAGCGATTATATTAAGTTTGGAAGAAGTAAAGAGTTCCTTAGTAGTATTAAACTGGTCTAGGATTTCTTCCTTAGTCTATTCCGTTTGGTCCTCCTTATGTATTACATTATATAAAGACCGTGCAACAGTAACGTGTTTGTCTTTTTTAACCCATACGCCGTAGTTACGGAGGAGGGTTTGTAGGTTACGGATGGTCATAAGGCTGTAGGCCTTAAAAGTAGCTTCCGTAAAGTCCGCAAAGTCTTCCTTATATTGCTCCCACATGTCATCGTTCGTAGGCTTAAAGTATCCGTATTTAAGGAGTTTGAATTAAATGTAGTCGTTAACGTCATTCGTAGACGTAAGGTCGACTCCTTAACTTCACTTCTTTTGACCTTCGCTGACTTGCTTGCTAATATCTGCTATACTATGTAGTATTGTACGTAGCGGGTAGAAGGGTCTTATAGTGGTCCGTAAAGGCGGATGATGGGTCCGTAAGGGTTTGTAGGAGGGTAGGGGGTTTCTATAAGGGCTTATAACGGTCCGTAAAGGTAATTAACGGGTCCGTAGCGGTTCGTAGAAGGGTAAGGGGTCTCTGTAAGGGGTCTAGGGGAGGTGTAGTAAGGATAGGGGTTCGAGGTTCGAGGGTAGGGGGTTCCTGTATAGGTCTGTATTCGCGTCTATTATACTTCCAGTAAACCGTACTAAGACTTAAATAAGTATATAGAGTTGGTGATAGGTCCGTAATCCCCAACTTCCGACCTTTTAGCAGGTCGTACTAGGATATAAACGGGTGGTCGCTGTCGAGTATCGCTCGGGGGGAGGTGTCGAGTGATTGCTGATCTGTGCGCGCTCACTGATCAGTGTTTGTACCAATTTAATGGTACAAGTAAGTCGTGTCTAGGGGCACGAAATACGTATAGTATCGTATGCTCATTTAGACGGTGGTGACTGTCGATTGTATGAAGCAGACTACGTAGTCTATATACTGATGCGCCTCCCCCCTGATTAGTTAGTGCTTTAGAAGTGCACTAGACGCGTAAGCGGGTGGTTGGTGCACCAAACGCGTAAACGCGTACTCGGCGTACCGAGCGCGTAAGCACGCGGTTAGTACGACAGGTGCTGTAATTATACACTAATATACTTATAGCAGGCAATATATTAATATTTGCTATCTACGCTAGTATTATAGCTGTATTATAGCTATTAAGAAGCTTATTATTACACTATAGATAAAACGTCTAGTAATATAGATTTTAATCCTTTAATACAACGGCCTTATTACGGAGAGAGCGTAGAAAGTAAAAGCGGCACTCCTTTACTCTAGTAGGGCCTTTCTTTAATCTTAAGCAGTAAAATTTAGTGTAATTATAGTGCCGTTAAAATCAATTAAGGTAGGCGGTAAGAAGCTTACTAGTATTAAGCTGTTCCTTATAGCTAAGAACAGAAGAATATTAAAGATTAGGATTTATTACGGATATAAAAGCAGCCTAGTACTTAGTAAAAGCCGCCCTTAATTTACTAGTTAACGGATCTGGCCTTAGGGCTATTAAACTCTATAAAAAGTTATATATATAGCTACTACCTCGCACTTATTACTTATATTAGGACTAAAAGTTAGTGCTATTAAATAGACCTATAAGTATGTGCTTTCTAAATAGATTAAAGCAGTAATATAGCTAGTAAGTAGCAATATACGGATTATTATTAAGATTTTAAGAAGCAATTTAGTAGCGTTAAGCCTTATTAGTAGCCTTATATTTGTTAAATAGAAGTATATAAAAGTATAGATTATACTAATATAGATTAGCTGCGCTAAGTATAAAGAATAGAGACGTGCTTTTAATATTTTTAATATAAGCTATAAGCTTATTTCTTTTCTACTTCTAGTAGGGCCTAGTACCTTTAAGCTTCTATATATACTATATAATCTTATTTAGAACCTAACTACCCCTACTACTATTTATAAAATTACTAAGCTTATCTAAAGATAGACTATTTTTATTTAATCGGCTATAAAGGAAGCGGGTAGCATTAAGGGCTTGCTCTCTTATAATTCGATTAAACATATAGTAGTAAAATAAGGGGTAGCGGCCAAACTAACCGTCCTAATACTTAAGTATATGCTTAGTATACGCAGCCAGGGTAACTATATAGCTTCGTAGTATGTTTAAGTCGGCTTTACTATAAGGAAACAGAGTAAAAAAGGCGTCGCGTATAATAAAACTAGCTAATTGCTTAGAGAGATATGTTTACCATATAGTAGGAACCTCTAGGCCCGTTTATAGGTCTTATTAATATTAAACCTTATAACCTAAAAGTTCTAATTTATTAAGGTTAGGTACTAAATTAGGAACTAAAGTATCTAGTATATTGTTATTAAATTTGCTATCTAGTATATTACTACTAAGCTTAATAGGTAAAGGATTAATAATAGAAGGACGTTATATAAGAGCAGTAGGGTAAGCTATTAGGCTACTAAAATTAGACTTTAACTTATTAATATAAGGTAGCTAATCTAATATAGAGCTATTTTTAGGTAAGCTAGTAAGCTAAGTGCTATATATTTTAATATCGCAATAATTAGGATAATTAACCTTTAGAAAGTAAAGCTACTATACTATAGTAGAGCGCCTTATAATATACCGCTTAGTAAACCGCTAACTTAGGTATTTACTACCCTCTACTACCGTAGGCCTTATAACTAGTATATTAAGTTTAGTAGGTAGCCATAGTAGCTGCCTTTAAGTCTTTAGTGTGTTCTAACTAAAGCAGTAGACGTGGCTAGTATAGTAATATTACTAGCCGCGTATACGCACAACTTGTAGATAAACGTATACGCGCGCAATTAGAAGCTTCTCTACCGCGGTAAGTATAGGTAGGAAGCTAGGAATAGGCCCTAAATTAAGCCCGTTGCTTTTACCAAACAGGGGAGAAAGGGTTAGATCTTTAAGGCTATCGGCGTCCTTAATGCAGACTTTGTATATACCTATATTAGCACTGTAGCTAGGCCCATTTAAAACCACCGCTCCTTGCAACGACTGCACGTCTCTATACATTTAGCCTGTAGTATACTCCTAAACTTCTTAATTCGCTCCCAATCAACAGCCGAAACAGGTAGTGGTGTAGCTGTAGTCGGAGCTTGCCGCGAGGGAGCTTGCCGTGAGGGAGCTTGCCGTGAGGGAGCTTGCCGTAAGGGAGCTTGCCGTAAGGGAGCTTGCCGTAAGGGAGCTTGCCGTAAGGGAGCTTGCCGTAAGGGAGCCTTGCCGTAAGGGAGCTTGCCGTAAGGGAGCTTGCCGTAAGGGAGCTTGCCGTAAGGGAGCTTGCCGTAAGGGAGCTTGCCGTAAGGGAGCTTGCCGTAAGGGAGCTTGCCGTAAGGGAGCTTGCCGTGAGGGAGCTTGCCGCAAGGAAGGTGGTATTAGTGGTAGAGTAGGTATTGGAGGTAGAGTAGGTATTGGAGGTAGAGTAGGTATTGGAGGTAGAGTAGGTATTGGAGGTAGAGTAGGTATTGGCGGTAGAGTAGGCATAGGAGCCAGTTCTAGCAAAGACGCATTTAGGCCATCTGGAGTGCCTCTTCTACCGCATGGAGCTTTATCTATGGTATATAGCGGAGGAGTAGGCGAGTAAGCTTTACCCCACCAATTAAGAATGCGGTGCTCCCGTTGTATTACCCTAATTATCTTCCGTCATTAAGCCATTTTAGGGGTATCTTAACTGTTCTAGCCGCGAGGCAGGAAGGCGTTCTTCGTATTATTTTTAGGTGGAGTAGTTCGCTGGCGCCTTATAGGATAATTCTTAGTAGTAGAACCTAACTCTATAAGAGCCCTCCTGTAAGCTTTGCAGTGCGAAGAATTGAATGAATGACTTGATTGTGAATGTAGCTCTAAAGTCTCTATATATACACGAAGAAGGTAGAGGTAATAAGACATGATGGGGTAATAGGTAACTGAAATGGGAATAGTGATCTGTAAGCAATATTGATCTGCAATCAATATATAGGGTGGCGTTGACGCTGTCTTGGAGCCTTCCAAGACGGTAATCTCGTGTCTTAGCACAGTGTCGGTAGTCGGTTACACACCCCCAGCGTGGGTTTCAATAAGCGAATATTCAGCCAATAAAATATCGGCATTTGCCAATATTTGCAGCGCCAATATTAAATATTGGCAATAGTTTAGACCAAATTATTATAATAAAAGTATACTTATTCTAAAAAGAAAGATTATATAAATTATTGGCATATATTGGCAGTTTTTATAATAGTATTTTAATTTCTTGCCTGCATAAAGCTCTGCGCAAAGCTCTGTGCACGAAGGCTCTGCGCGAAGCTCTACAGAGGCTCTGCACGAAGCTCTGCGCGGGGCTCTGCACGAAGCTCTGCGCGGGGCTCTGCACGAAGCTCTGCACGAAGCTCTGTATGGGGCTCTGCACGAAGCTCTGCATAAAGCTTTGCACGAAGCTCTGCTTACGGAGGCTCTGCACGACGGCTTTGCACGAAGCTCTGCTTACGGAGGCTCTGCAGGACGGCTTTGCGTACGACAGTTCTGCGTACAACGGTTCTGCGTATGACGGCTCTACTATAGAGACTCTATATAAAGCTTTGTGTAGATCTTCGTGTAGAGCTTCGTGCAGGGCTTCGTGCAGAGCTTTATGCAGAGCCTCCGCAGAGCTTCCCGCGGAGCCTCCGTATGTAGAGCTTCGTGTAGAGCTTTGTATAGAGCTTCGTGCAGAGCTTCGTGCAGAGCTTCGTGTAGAGCTTTATGCAGAGCCTCCGTATATAGAGCTTTATTTATATAGAGCTTTATATAGAGCTTCGTATAGAGCTTCGTGCAGAGCTTTATATAGAGCTTTGTATAGAGCTTTGTGTAGAGCTTTATATAGAGTCTCCGTATATAGAGCTTCGCGATTATAGGGCTTTTATATATAGAGCCTCTATATAGTATAATAGCGTTTAATTAAAAATATATAACTACTTAGCTAATAAATATAAATTTTAAGTATTAAATTTACCTTATTATACTTTTAAATAGAGGTTTTATCTAGCTTTAGATAGCTATATAGTTTCCCTCTTATATATATACCTATATAGGCCTACTATATAGACCTTAATAGGAGCTATAATAGCGTAATTAAATATCTTATCTTATCTTATTGTTGGTGTCACAGGGTAACTCACCAATGCTACTCGAGTAGACACAGTGAATGTTAGTTGTAAAGCTTGTTGTTAATTGGAATGAGGAAGGGCGAGGAGCTTAAGGCTCCTCGCCACGCT